>NC_134690.1:349823160-349863160 GCF_050947455.1 Rhinoderma darwinii
ACACAACTCTACTCTCTCCCTACCTTCTTCCTATCCCCACAAACCCAACACCCCACCATACAAGAAGCTCGGTCCGGCCCCAAAGTTCCAGGATAAATCCGAGCTAGGTCCCAAAGTTTTTCCCAGGTTAGGGACCAGGCCAAAGCTGACCTCCCAGTGCCCAACAAATTTACATATATACATATACAATCCTCCCACCACCCCCCAAAAACCCCCACCCAAAACCTCACTAGCCCCACTATCCCTACATAACAACCCATACCAATCTCGTTACCTACCCACCACCTCGTCTCAAGAGTACGCTGGTTCGGTGTCCTCAAGCCTTAACATCCACATCATAATTCAAAACAAAAGGCTAGGGTGATTGAAATACAGCCCTACACTAGGAAGAAGCTTGAACGACTAGGGCACGTCAAAAGAAAAACCCCTCCATAGGCGGGAGGCCTTACGTGCACCCAGTCTTTCAAACTCCAAAGAGCGCACCTTCACCAGGTCACCAAGGATGTTACTACATACCTCACCCCTTTGGAGGGTCTTTCTTCCCGTCGAAACTAGGCACCGTGCATTCCACGTGTAGAACCTGACCACTGCACTAACTAGGAATAAAGTGCATCGGTCCCTGTTACCAACTTCTCTGTACGCCCCATAGGCCCACTCAGCATAGGAGAGGCTCTCCATCTCTGGCCACCCGATGGAGATTCCCACCTGTTTGTACACCTCTATATTGAGGGGACACTGAAGCAGGAAGTGCTCCATGCTTTCCAGCGTGTCGCCACACTCCTCCCGGGGACAATCCCTTTCATCAGAGTTCCTGTACTTCAAATTTCCCCTCACATATAACTTACCATGGAAGCAGCGCCAGGTCAAGTCCCAATACTTCTGGGGGATCCTATTTGAATTCAACAATGTTAGTCCCTCCCTCAGATCCCTACCTGGGCAGTCCTTGAGGGCCAATGATGCCTGGAAATAGGAGGTGATCACCCTATTGTCGAGGAGTTTCCTCGGCAGCGCAATCACCTCATCCTTCTCCAGACACCATCGGCGGACAACCTTCAGAACCGGGGCAACGTAAGCCGGGAGATGCCCCCGCTGCGATCGAAGATCCTTCACTCGCCCTCCGTTCTCCCATTCCTGGAAGAACGGCTGAAACCACACCTTGCATGAAACTACCCACAAAGGAGCCCTCTCTTTGTAGAGGATTGCCACGTTACATTTAAGAAAGGTGTCCGCCAGGAACACTACCGGGTTGACCATACCCAACCCTCCTTGTCTCCTTGTTAGGTAAGTCACCTCTCTCTTAACTAGGTTCAGCCTGTTTCCCCACAACAGTTGGAAAAACAGGCTGTAGATTCGTGTCCAGAAGGGTTCTGGCAAGATACAAATGCTGCCCAGATAAATAAACAACGGGAGCAGGTATGTTTTGCCCAAGTTGATCCTTTCCCTGAAGGTCAAAGTCCAACCTTTCCACTGGTTCACCTTTTTGGTGGCAATCTGCAGTCTGCTCTCCCAATTTTGAGTAGGATAGTCTCCTCTGCCGAAATCTATGCCCAGAACTTTTGCAGTGTCTTGGGGCACAGGGAGGGTGTCTGGGAGACAAAAATCTGGGTCCCCCACTCCCAACCAGAGACTTTCGCACTTATCCAGATTGATCTTGGACCCAGACGCGTCCGAGTAGCGATCTACCTCAGACATCACCCATTCCGCCTCCCCTTGCGAGGAGACGAAGATAGTGACATCGTCGGCGTACGCTATCGTCCTTACGGCAGACTCCTCGACCGCCAAGTCCATCCTCACACCCACCAACGGCCCGCGGTCAACCCTCACAAGGAAGGGGTCGATCGCGAACACGTATAGCAGCGGGCTAAGAGGACAACCCTGACGGACACCAGAGTCCACCCCAAAAGGACGACCAACCCAACCGTTCACCAGTGGGAAAGTCTCAGCCCCTGCATACAATGTTTGCAGCCAATTCACAAACCCCCCAGGCAGACCGTATCTCAAAAGGGTGGACCAGAGATACTCATGATCAACTCTGTCAAACGCTTTTGCCTGATCCAAGGACAGCATGTACCCCTTCCAGTGCCCAGCTCTGCCCTGCTCCACCGCCTCCCTGACACCCAGGACAGCACTAAAGGTGCTACGACCCGGGACAGTGCAGTGCTGGACACCCGAAAGGAGCCGCGGTGCAAACTCGACCAACCTGTTAAACAGTATCTTAGCCAGAATCTTCCGGTCCGTATTGAGAAGCGCTATGGGACGCCAGTTCTCAACACGGGACGGATCTTTACCCTTTGACAACAGAATCAAGGCTGACCTACACATTGACTTTGGTAGAGTGCCCGAGGATAGACACTCATTAAAAACCCCAGTCAAGAGGGGAATCAAAGCTTCCCCAAAGGTCTTGTAAAACTCGGACGTTAAGCCATCCGGTCCCGGCGATTTCTTAAGAGCAAGCCCTTCAATCGCCCTCTTTACTTCCCCTTCCTTGATTTCCTCTGTCAAAACGCCAAGAGAGGGGCTTATCCCTGGCTCCGGAATGGTTTCAGCCAGGAAAGCCGACATCTTGTCTCGATCTAGTTCCTTCTTACTCAAGAGGTGTGAGTAGAAGGATCTGACCACCTCCAGAATCCCTGATTTGGACCTGTTCAGGGATCCCGTACTGTCGATCAGTCCTGCCACATACTTGCAATCCACTGACATCCTACAGTTCTTGTAAGGGTCAGGCGAGCGATACTTCCCGAAATCCCTCTCAAAAACTAAGGATGTGTGCCTATCGTACTGACACCTCTTGAGCAATGATTTCACACAGGAGATATCCTTACGGCTACCCCCTGTCGAGACCAGCTGCTCGAGTTTCCTTCTTAGGTCCTGGTACAGACAGTGTCCGGCCAGGCTCCTAAAGTTGGAAAGCTGGCGGAAGAATTTTGCCGCGCGTTTCTTGAGCATCTCCCACCACTCTGACTTACTGTTACAAAGGCCCAAAAGGGGTACCTGGCTCTGCAGAAAATCCTCAAAGGACTGTCTGACGTCCGCTTCTTCCAGGAGTGCCGAATTCAATCTCCAAAAGCCCCTTCCCATCCGATGGGTCTCTGCAACGTTCAAAGAAAAAACAATTAAACAGTGATCGGAGAATTCTACCTCCACAACCACAAGTGGTGAGGAGACAGCCTCCTCCTTCAAATAAAACCTGTCTATTCTAGACCTAATCTGACTACCCCTATGGTATGTGAAACCACTGTGGTCCGGGGTGTGCCTAATGTGGACATCCACCAGACGAGCCTCACTGACTATGCTATTCAAAGCGACGCTGTCATAGCCCAGCCTGTCTTTGGAGCCCCTCCGATCCTTCTGTCTCACAACCGTATTGAAGTCTCCTCCAAAGACCACTTGGCGGCTGGTAAAAAGAAAAGGCTTGATCTTCATAAAGAGGCACTTGCGGTCCCACTTGGTTTGTGGACCATAGATGTTTATGAGCCTAAGCTCTTGCCCCTTCATGAAGACGTCCAGGACCAGACACCTCCCCATTTCTACCTCGATTACTCGTCGGCATTTTACCTCCGCCGTCCTGAAAAGGACAGCTACTCCGCTATACGGCTCGGCCGCAAGAGACCAGTAAGATGGCCCATGCCTCCACTCCTTCCTGGCCATATGGACAGATGCCAGGTCTGGCACCCTGGTCTCCTGCAAAAATAAAACATCGGCCTCAACCCGGCCGAGAAAATCAAAGGCCGTGAATCTGGCCGCATCTGACCTAATGCTGGCGACATTAATACTCGCCAGGGTCAACGGAGTAGGTACCGCCATCAAGAGTGATCGAGGTCGACCGCTAGCTTCTTCCCTCCCCCAGTTAGCCCGTAGCTATCTGGGTCCGGGGAATCCTCGTTGCCTCTCTTGAGACTCGCACCCGAGAGATCCATGTCTTTGGAAAGGTCTTTTCCATCTAGAACCAAAAGAGGAGAAAGTGAGTCCACAACATTTTTAACAATATTATTTACACTCCCATCCCCCTCCCCCACTACCTCCCCCATTTCCCCACCTCCCCCTTTGTCCACCAGTGCCGTGACAACCCCTTCCTCAGGTATTCGGCCCACTACCTGGTTCGAGGGTCCAGCACCTCCCGAAGGACCCGACCTTCGCACCGGTACCTCACCCTCGCCCTCCCCTTCTTCCGAAGAGGAGGAGATGTCCTCCCGAAGGGCCTGGTACCGGTTGGAGAGCCCTATCAGGGGGGAGCCAGTCAAACCCTCCTTTGGGATCTGGCCGGTCTTGGATGTTTTTAACGGGGCCCCTTTGGTCTTATACAGGGCCTTCCTACCAGTGTCTTTTCTCTTATCTTGCCCCTTTACTTCGTCCTCATCCAAACTACCATAGTATGAGGACTCACTAGAGGGGGCTTCTCCTCTCCTCCTGACCAGTCTCCTGATCTCCTCCTCTACCCCACCATCCCCAAGGGCCTCCGCAGACATGCCAGCCTCCTGAGGGACGGCAGACTGAACCCCATGGCTTTGGGGCCCCTCCTGCTCCCTCTCAAGTCGACGGCACTCCTGCCTCCTAAATTTGGAAGAAGGCAGGGTCCTTACCTTCCTCGACCCTATCACCCCTCCATCCTCACCAGCCCCTTCCCCAGCGACACCGTGACCTTGACCACTGCCACTAGCCAGACCAGGCGCCACCGGGTTAAAGACCAGGTTAGCGAAGGAGCGCGGACAGCGGCTAAAGGGGTGACCAAGGTCACCACACAGGTTGCACCTTATGTCCTTGCACGTGGCGGCAAGATGGCCCAGAGCCCCACACAGCGCACACCTCTTCTCCTTACACTGGGCGCTAAAATGTGTGGGGCTGCCGCACTTGTGACAGACCTTCGGCTGCCCCTGGTAAAAGACCAAGATCCTGTCCCTCCCCAGGAAAGCAGAGGAGGGCATGTGAGACACCGAGTTCCCCTGGACCTTTAATTTTACGGAAAAGGTCCAGGCCCCAGACCAGATCCCATGCTCATCCCGGTTTTTCTGGGGCATTCCTTTGACCTCGCCATGTCTCTCCACCCAGGTCATTATGTCAATGCAAGAGAGTGACTCATTATTGGTCAAAATGGTCACTCTCTTGATGACCTCATTCTGCCTCGAAACGGCTTGAACGGCGAAACCCTGCCACTGGGGCAATGCCCGTGCCAGCTCATGACGGGACCAGAAGGATTCCAACCCCTCCGCCGTCATGAAACTGACATCGAACACTGAGGTGCCGTAGGGATGGATCAGGGCATAGATGTCATTAGCCCTGAACCCCATCTCCAGGAGCAGCTCCACAACCTTAGATCTTGGGGGGCTTGCTTCCTTACCAACCCACCGGAGACGGGCCACATTCCTGCGGACACCCCCGGGTCCCCCTGTCGGAAGGGACAACACTGGTGGTCCCTTCCCTTGGTTTTCTCGGAAGGCTGCCTGTCCGTACTTCTCGTACCAGAAAGACAGGTCAACCTGCTCACCCCCTATCTGGACAGAGCTCTCGCCTCTCCTTAGGGCCTCCGCAAGGCGCCGTTGCAAGTTACCATGCACGGCACCAGCAGACAAAGGGACACTTGGGCCCGCTGCGGCTGCAGCGTAGGACCTTCCAACCTGTACAGCTCCCGGAGCCCCGATGGGCACTTTAACAACTGGCGCCCCACTTTTCAGTGGGTCTCCCCCTAGACCAGCCTCCATCAACTCTCCTTCCAGAACACTAGGGCCACCTCCGGGATTTGCGCCTACCTCCTGCAATTCCATATTTTCTACACCCCCACCCATATTCAAGATCATACCCCCACTTGCACCTCCATCCACACCATTCACACCATTTACCTTTCCCAACCCTGTTTCTTCTCCAGAAACATTCTCCCCACCATCCTCCATCACAATTGAATTTTCCCTTTCCACACCCCCATTCACACCACATGCGTTTTTTCCTGCGTTTTTTGCTACAGGCGCGTTTTTTTGCATGCAGGCTTCTTTCCCCCTTACTGGACCAGCCACAATGTCAGATTTTGTTTTCCTGGTTGCTTCTTCCTCCACCAGGCGCAACTTTGCTGAGGAGAGCACCACTCTCGGCACCAATTTGTTCTCCCCTAAGGGGATACACACAGCTCCCGTGCCCAGCTGCTTGGGCCCGAGCACAACCTTCTCATTTGCCGCTCCACTATCCGGCCTCGCAGCCAGTCTTGCCACTGCACTGCTACCGCCACTCGCTCTAGCGGCAGCAGTGCTTTTGATCTTTTGAACCTGCCGAGCAGGGGGGCTACACATAATCTCCCCTCCGTCAGACCCCTGATCCACTGCAGGATCAGGAGTAGGCTGACCAGAGGGGTTTGCAGTGGCATCCCGGGGTACAGAGAATGCGTCGGGCTTCGGAAGAGGTACATACACCAGCCGCTCCTCCATGATTGGAGTCTTACCTGCCTTCCTTGCCTTCCGCATCCTTCTCCTTTCGGCCTTGTCAGACAGGCCGTCCGACACCGGATCCCCTCCGAATGTGAAATCCCCAAAGTTCACCGGTGGGGACTGTACCTGCCTGATTTCGGCCATCAGAAGTCCCCCGGGACCGCCACTGCACCCGGTCTCCTCCGACTCCGACCACGACTCCCCTGAGCCTTCCGAGCTGCTCAGCGACACCAAGACACCCGATGGCCGGTGCCTTGCTCCGTCTCGTATTTTCAGTTCGTGCTCCACAGCGCGCTCTCGCTGTGCACAGGGGAGGCTGCCCTCCGACACCTGGCTGCACTCAGACGTCTCCCTTCCTCCCAGCTTGATTGAGGCTGCTTCCAATTCAGGGATTAACCCCTCGCTTGCCTCCTGACTTGTCTCCAGGCTTGTCTCCTGGGCCGATTCCTGGGCCGATTCCTGGCCCTGTCTCTGTACTCTTTTCCCCAGGGACTTCTTCCATCTCACCAGCCGCTGGCGAAAACTCCCCGAGGACTGTAAAATTAACTCCAGTCTAGTCTCCAGAAAATCTATGCGCTCCTTCAGCTCCTTTATGTTCTTTGAGATAGCCGGTCTTTTATTTTTTGAGCAATGATCCGCTCGATAACGGAGCTCAGCCAGAGACTGCTTCAGGGACAGTCTCTCCTCTTCCGAAGCCATATACAGGCTCGTTACCGCCATCACCCTCCGGCGGAATTGTTCTTGCGGCTCCCTCGGGGCTAATACCGGCCAGTCCTCGAGCCGATACTCGAGGTCCTCCATGTCCACGATTTCGCCCAATGCCCCATGCGACAGCACGGAGCACCAGACAGTTTCCGACATTCCCGGCGCCTCTTGCCCGCTCGTCCTCCTGTCACCGGCGGCATCCACCGCCGCGAGCTTTCCCCCCGCAGTGGCTCCCGCCTGTGTGTCGGCTGCCGCTGCGGACCTCTCCGTCCTTCCTCCAGTACTCACAGTGTTCACGGCGAGTGAAGCCTCCACATCCCCGCGGCTGTGCTGGCTCAAGTCCTCGTTAGAGCCGCCGCTCCTCTTACACATTCTTTCCGACCGGCGCAGCATGCCGGCTGCCTCCTCCATCTTGCGGCCACGCTCCCGCCCGGCTTCGGCGGCCAGTGTGTCCTCCTCTTTACTCACCCCCGACTCCGGGGTCTCTCCCCAGGACCCCACTCCTCCTGGGAAAGGAGTGGGGACCCTGCCTGGAACAAATTCAGCCGACTCCAGCAGGTTTTCAGGCTCCAAATGTGAAAAATGCACCTAACACACACTCCTTCAGCAGGAGCTCTCCAAGCACACGTCTGATTACCGCGGCTGCTGGCACCAGACTTGCCCTCCAATGGATCCTCGTTAAAGGATTTAAAGTGTACTCATTCCAATTACAGAGCCTCGAAAGAGTCCTGTATTGTTATTTTTTGTCACTACCTCCCCGGGTCGGGAGTGGGTAATTTGCGCGCCTGCTGCCTTCCTTGGATGTGGTAGCCGTTTCTCAGGCTCCCTCTCCGGAATCGAACCCTGATTCCCCGTTACCCGTGGTCACCATGGTAGGCGCAAAAAGTACCATCGAAAGTTGATAGGGCAGACGTCCGAATGTATCGTCGCCGTCACGGGGACGTGCGATCGGCCCGAGGTTATCTAGAGTCACCAGAGCGGCCGGGGAGAGCGTAGGGAGGGCCGGAGCCCGACCCCACCGCCCAAGCCCTCGGATTGGTTTTGGTCCTATAAATGCACGCGTTCCGGGTGGTCAGCGCTCGTAGGCATGTATTAGCTCTAGAATTACCACAGTTATCCAAGTAACGGTTGGAGCGATCAAAGGAACCATAACTGATTTAATGAGCCATTCGCAGTTTCACTGTACCGGCCGTGTGTACTTACACGTGCATGGCTTAATCTTGGAGACAAGCATATGCTACTGGCAGGATCAACCAGGTAGTCCCCCCTTCCATCGAAGTGCTGAGACTACCTTCATTTATTGCGCTCGGGAGGTGGGCGGCCTCGCAGTGCCAGGGGGACAAGACGACTTTCCAAGGCAGCAGAGAAAGTCCAGGACCTTTGCAGAGAATAGGTCAACCAAGAGCCCCGCGGGAGGTCGCAGCTGGCTGCCAACTTGGTACTGGTACAACCTGGTCACCGCTCGGAAGCGGCCCAGGTCTGCAGGACATGGGTTGGCATAACTGCTACGACGCGCCCCAGGACAATCCCGGCTACCTGCTCTCACCGACGGCCCAGCTCGAAACCTGCCGAGCAGGAGGACACCTTCAAACAACCGACCCCCCTTCCAAGGCATCGGAAGACAGTCGAGGACACATGGAAAGAGAGCAACCAAGAGCCCCGTTGTTGGACGCAGATTGGCACTGAGACCGCAACCAGGTTTCGCGACCACATAAATGTAAGTCAACCGGGGTGTTCAATATGCCACTGTGACGCTTCAGGACAGTCCGGGCTACATACTCTCACCGCGGGCCAGCTCTCAACCTGCCGAGGAGGAGGATGCCTTCAAACAACCGACCGACCCTTCCAAGGCATCGGAAGACAGTCGAGGACACATGGAAAGAGAGCAACCAAGAGCCCCGTTGTTGGACGCAGATTGGCACTGAGACCGCAACCAGGTTTCGCGACCACATAAATGTAAGTCAACCGGGGTGTTCAATATGCCACTGTGACGCTTCAGGACAGTCCGGGCTACATACTCTCACCGCGGGCCAGCTCTCAACCTGCCGAGGAGGATGCCTTCAAACAACCGACCCTTCCAAGGCATCGGAAGACATTCGAGGACACATGGAAAGAGAGCAACCAAGAGCCCCGTTGTTGGACGCAGATTGGCACTGAGACCGCAACCAGGTTTCGCGACCACATAAATGTAAGTCAACCGGGGGGTTCAATATGCCACTGTGACGCTTCAGGACAGTCCGGGCTACATACTCTCACCGCGGCCCAGCTCGCAACCTGCCGAGATGGAGGAAGCCTACGAAGACCGGTCGGTCGGTCGGGGCAGAATCGTAAGTCGAGGACCTGTTTAGAGAGAGCCCAACATAGAGCCGAGAAGATGGAGCGCGCTCATCGTCCCTAACCCTTACCAGTAAGGTATCAAGGACCAGGCTTAGGTAATATGGGACAAAGGCAACGGCAACCTCGACAATCCGGGTTAACTGCTCTCACCGGCGGCCCAGCTCGCAACCTGCCGAGATGGAGGACGCCTACGAAGACCGGTCGGTCGGTCGGGGCAGAATCGTAAGTCGAGGACCTGTTTAGAGAGAGCCCAACATAGAGCCGAGAAGATGGAGCGCGCTCATCGTCCCTAACCCTTACCAGTAAGGTATCAAGGACCAGGCTTAGGTAATATGGGACAAAGGCAACGGCAACCTCGACAATCCGGGTTAACTGCTCTCACCGACGGCCCAGCTCGCAACCTGCCGAGATGAAGGATGCCTACGAAGACCGGTCGGTCTTAAGTCGAGGACCTGTTTAGAGAGAGCCCAACATAGAGCCGAGAAGATGGAGCGCGCTCAGCGTCCCTAACCCTTACCAGTAAGGTAACAAGGACCAGGCTTAGGTAATATGGGACAAAGGCAACGACAACCTCGACAATCCGGGTTAACTGCTCTCTCTGGCGGCCCAGCTCGCAAAGTGCCGAGGAGGACGCCTTTGTCGCCCACGGGGAACCGAGGCCGCTTTCCCGGCGGCTTAGCGGCTCCACATGGGATGGGGCCGCCCCCCTCCGGAGAGGGGGGGAGGGAAGCCACCGTGGAGCCGCGTGTGGCTTGCATGCGGGAGCCACGCCGACACTTCCAGCCTCGGGCGAGGCGGAAGACGGCTTTGGACTACTTGCGAGAAACAACCGTGCCCCATGCGCGGGTGCGCCTGGGAGCACCTCGGCTAGAGAGGCCCTTGCGAGCAGCGGACATACGGGGGCGGTCACTGCCTCCCGTCGTTTAAAGCTTTCTCTCGCGCCTCGGGCTCCGGCGACACCAGCACACTCTCGGACGCCT
Organism: Rhinoderma darwinii; assembly: GCF_050947455.1. Classification (NCBI taxonomy): domain Eukaryota; kingdom Metazoa; phylum Chordata; class Amphibia; order Anura; family Rhinodermatidae; genus Rhinoderma; species Rhinoderma darwinii. Next base: position 349,833,593 of record NC_134690.1, read on the forward strand.
TTTAGAGTGATAGAAGCAGCACTGAGCAAACGCACCTCGCGGGAGCGAGAGGTACCGGCGCCCGCCTTAGCAGGACCGCCGGGCTTTTTGGGACACAGGCCGTAGGTGGCCGGGGGCGAAACAGACCCGGATGGTGTGGGAGGAAGACGCGCTCGCCGTAACCGACAGTGCTCCAAAGCACTGCCGAGCGAGTGGTCCCTCCGCCGCCGGGTCGCGGGGAGCCAGATCGATCTGAGGAGTCTTGGACAAATTCCAAAGACTCAAACGGCGCGGGAGCACGTGCTCCTCTCACAGCTTAACGACAGGTGGCCGAGGCCGACGGGGACTTCCAGGTGGCCGGCATGACGTGCCACTACATACCGGTCACACCATGGAAGTCCTTCTCGGGTTGGACCAGGTGCAGCTCCCGCTAGAACGTGCAGCACGTCCTCCTTCACGGTACTCTCGGTTGGACTCGCCAACGTGGCCGAGCTCCTACAACTGCTGGTCGGCCTGGGACTCCAGAAAGAATGCACCAAAGTTCTTTCGTGGAAGTCCAGGTGCACCGGACCGACCAGCCAACGAGGCCGACGGGGACTTCCAGGAGGCCGGCATGACGTGCCACTACATACCGGTCACACCATGGAAGTCCTTCTCGGCCACAAACGGTTAGGACTTCCCGCTAGGAAGAACCGTAGGGACTTGGAACGCGGAGCAGAAATGCCCTCTCACAGGATTTCAGGTGAAGGAGATATTCGCACCCCTAAAAGTGTCACCACCTCAAATACACCGGGGTAAGGTGCCAACTTACCCGGGCTCCTGGAACTGCTGCCCGGCTGAAGCCCAAAATAAAAACCTCATAGGGTTTTTCCTCCAAAACGTCAATGAAGACAGACCTGCCAGCGAGGCCGACGGGGACTTCCAGGAGGCCGGCATGACGTGCCACTACATACCGATCACACCATGGAAGTCCTTCTCGGGTTGGACCAGGTGCAGCTCCCGCTAGAACGTGCAGCACGTCCTCCTTCACGGTACTCTCGGTTGGACTCGCCAACGTGGCCGAGCTCCTACAACTGCTGGTCGGCCTGGGACTCCAGAAAGAATGCACCAAAGTTCTTTCGTGGAAGTCCAGGTGCACCGGACCGACCAGCCAACGAGGCCGACGGGGACTTCCAGGAGGCCGGCATGACGTGCCACTACATACCGGTCACACCATGGAAGTCCTTCTCGGCCACAAACGGTTAGGACTTCCCGCTAGGAAGAACCGTAGGGACTTGGAACGCGGAGCAGAAATGCCCTCTCACAGGATTTCAGGTGAAGGAGATATTCGCACCCCTAAAAGTGTCACCACCTCAAATACACCGGGGTAAGGTGCCAACTTACCCGGGCTCCTGGAACTGCTGCCCGGCTGAAGCCCAAAATAAAAACCTCATAGGGTTTTTCCTCCAAAACGTCAATGAAGACAGACCTGCCAGCGAGGCCGACGGGGACTTCCAGGAGGCCGGCATGACGTGCCACTACATACCGGTCACACCATGGAAGTCCTTCTCGGGTTGGACCAGGTGCAGCTCCCGCTAGAACGTGCAGCACGTCCTCCTTCACGGTACTCTCGGTTGGACTCGCCAACGTGGCCGAGCTCCTACAACTGCTGGTCGGCCTGGGACTCCAGAAAGAATGCACCAAAGTTCTTTCGTGGAAGTCCAGGTCCACCGGACCGACTAGCCAACGAGGCCGACGGGGACTTCCAGGAGGCCGGCATGACGTGCCACTACATACCGGTCACACCATGGAAGTCCTTCTCGGCCACAAACGGTTAGGACTTCCCGCTAGGAAGAACCGTAGGGACTTGGAACGCGGAGCAGAAATGCCCTCTCACAGGATTTCAGGTGAAGGAGATATTCGCACCCCTAAAAGTGTCACCACCTCAAATACACCGGGGTAAGGTGCCAACTTACCCGGGCTCCTGGAACTGCTGCCCGGCTGAAGCCCAAAATAAAAACCTCATAGGGTTTTTCCTCCAAAACGTCAATGAAGACAGACCTGCCAGCGAGGCCGACGGGGACTTCCAGGAGGCCGGCATGACGTGCCACTACATACCGGTCACACCATGGAAGTCCTTCTCGGGTTGGACCAGGTGCAGCTCCCGCTAGAACGTGCAGCACGTCCTCCTTCACGGTACTCTCGGTTGGACTCGCCAACGTGGCCGAGCTCCTACAACTGCTGGTCGGCCTGGGACTCCAGAAAGAATGCACCAAAGTTCTTTCGTGGAAGTCCAGGTGCACCGGACCGACCAGCCAACGAGGCCGACGGGGACTTCCAGGAGGCCGGCATGACGTGCCACTACATACCGGTCACACCATGGAAGTCCTTCTCGGCCACAAACGGTTAGGACTTCCCGCTAGGAAGAACCGTAGGGACTTGGAACGCGGAGCAGAAATGCCCTCTCACAGGATTTCAGGTGAAGGAGATATTCGCACCCCTAAAAGTGTCACCACCTCAAATACACCGGGGTAAGGTGCCAACTTACCCGGGCTCCTGGAACTGCTGCCCGGCTGAAGCCCAAAATAAAAACCTCATAGGGTTTTTCCTCCAAAACGTCAATGAAGGCAGACCTGCCAGCGAGGCCGACGGGGACTTCCAGGAGGCCGGCATGACGTGCCACTACATACCGGTCACACCATGGAAGTCCTTCTCGGGTTGGACCAGGTGCAGCTCCCGCTAGAACGTGCAGCACGTCCTCCTTCACGGTACTCTCGGTTGGACTCGCCAACGTGGCCGAGCTCCTACAACTGCTGGTCGGCCTGGGACTCCAGAAAGAATGCACCAAAGTTCTTTCGTGGAAGTCCAGGTGCACCGGACCGACCAGCCAACGAGGCCGACGGGGACTTCCAGGAGACACCATGAGAGGGCCGGTGCCTATCGCTCACACCCTGGAAGTCACTCTCGGCCACGAACGGTTAGGACTTCCCGCTAGGAAGAACCGTTGGGACTTGGAACTCAAAACCTAAATGCCCTCTCACAGGATTTCAGGTGAAGGAGATATTCACACCCCTAAAAGTGTCACCACCTCAAATACACCGGGGTAAGGTGCCAACTTACCCGGGCTCCTGGAACTGCTGCCCGGCTGAAGCCCAAAATAAAAACCTCATAGGGTTTTTCCTCCAAAACGTCAATGAAGACAGACCTGCCAGCGAGGCCGACGGGGACTTCCAGGAGGCCGGCATGACGTGCCACTACATACCGGTCACACCATGGAAGTCCTTCTCGGGTTGGACCAGGTGCAGCTCCCGCTAGAACGTGCAGCACGTCCTCCTTCACGGTACTCTCGGTTGGACTCGCCAACGTGGCCGAGCTCCTACAACTGCTGGTCGGCCTGGGACTCCAGAAAGAATGCACCAAAGTTCTTTCGTGGAAGTCCAGGTGCACCGGACCGACCAGCCAACGAGGCCGACGGGGACTTCCAGGAGACACCATGAGAGGGCCGGTGCCTATCGCTCACACCCTGGAAGTCACTCTTGGCCACGAACGGTTAGGACTTCCCGCTAGGAAGAACCGTTGGGACTTGGAACTCAAAACCTAAATGCCCTCTCACAGGATTTCAGGTGAAGGAGATATTCACACCCCTAAAAGTGTCACCACCTCAAATACACCGGGGTAAGGTGCCAACTTACCCGGGCTCCTGGAACTGCTGCCCGGCTGAAGCCCAAAATAAAAACCTCATAGGGTTTTTCCTCCAAAACGTCAATGAAGACAGACCTGCCAGCGAGGCCGACGGGGACTTCCAGGAGGCCGGCATGACGTGCCACTACATACCGGTCACACCATGGAAGTCCTTCTCGGGTTGGACCAGGTGCAGCTCCCGCTAGAACGTGCAGCACGTCCTCCTTCACGGTACTCTCGGTTGGACTCGCCAACGTGGCCGAGCTCCTACAACTGCTGGTCGGCCTGGGACTCCAGAAAGAATGCACCAAAGTTCTTTCGTGGAAGTTCAGGTGCAGCGGACCGACCAGCCAACGAGGCCGACGGGTACTTCCAGGAGACACCATGAGAGGGCCGGTGCCTATCGCTCACACCCTGGAAGTCACTCTCGGCCACGAACGGTTAGGACTTCCCGCTAGGAAGAACCGTTGGGACTTGGAACTCAAAACCTATATGCCCTCTCACAGGATTTCAGGTGAAGGAGATATTCACACCCCTAAAAGTGTCACCACCTCAAATACACCGGGGTAAGGTGCCAACTTACCCGGGCTCCTGGAACTGCTGCCCGGCTGAAGCCCAAAATAAAAACCTCATAGGGTTTTTCCTCCAAAACGTCAATGAAGACAGACCTGCCAGCGAGGCCGACGGGGACTTCCAGGAGGCCGGCATGACGTGCCACTACATACCGGTCACACCATGGAAGTCCTTCTCGAGTTGGACCAGGTGCAGCTCCCGCTAGAACGTGCAGCACGTCCTCCTTCACGGTACTCTCGGTTGGACTCGCCAACGTGGCCGAGCTCCTACAACTGCTGGTCGGCCTGGGACTCCAGAAAGAATGCACCAAAGTTCTTTCGTGGAAGTTCAGGTGCAGCGGACCGACCAGCCAACGAGGCCGACGGGGACTTCCAGGAGACACCATGAGAGGGCCGGTGCCTATCGCTCACACCCTGGAAGTCACTCTCGGCCACGAACGGTTAGGACTTCCCGCTAGGAAGAACCGTTGGGACTTGGAACTCAAAACCTAAATGCCCTCTCACAGGATTTCAGGTGAAGGAGATATTCACACCCCTAAAAGTGTCACCACCTCAAATACACCGGGGTAAGGTGCCAAAGTACCCGGGCTCCTGGAACTGCTGCCCGGCTGAAGCCCAAAATAAAAACCTCATAGGGTTTTTCCTCCAAAACGTCAATGAAGACAGACCTGCGAGCGAGGCCGACGGGGACTTCCAGGAGGCCGGCAGGAGGTGTCACTACCTACCGGTCACATCATGGAAGTCCTTCTCGGCTTGGAACGGGAGCAGCTCCCGTTTGTACTTCCTATTTCACGGCTTTCGGTAGGAGTCACCGAGGTGGCCGAGCTCGTGCAACTGCAGGTCGGCTTGGGACTTCAGAAAATGCCATAAAAAAAAAAAGATTTTTTTATTAAGAAGGTAAAAAACCCCAGCGGGACCGACCCGCGAGCGAGGCCGACGGGGACTTCCAGGAGGACGGCATGAGTTGGCCGCGCATACCGCTAAAGCCCTGGAAGTCCGCCGCCGGCGCTGCGGAGCTCGTACACTGCTGCCCCCGGGCTGGCACGGCTTCCCCATGGCTCCTCTATCCCCCCACGGGTGCAATAGGCAGGCACACGCCGCTCGTACACCGAGGTGGCTCCCGGCCGCTTTCGGTAGGAGTCACCGAGGTGGCCTTGCTCGTGCAAATGCAGGTGGGCTTGGGGCTTCCGAAAATACCATAAAAAAAAAAAGATTTTTTTATTAAGAAGGTAAAAAAAAAAACAGCGGGACCGACCCGCGAGCTAGGCCGACGGGGACTTCCAGGAGGTCGGCATGAGGTGGAGGCTCCTACCGCTCTTGCCCTGGAAGTCCGCAGAGGACCGCGGGCGCTGTGGAGCTCCCACAAGGAAGCTGCCGGCATGCAGCAGCTCCCACGGGGCCCCTCTATCCCCCCACGGGTGCAATAGGCAGGCACACGCCGCTCATACTCGGAGATGGCTCCCGGCCGCTTTCGGTAGGTGTCACCGAGGTGGCCGGGCTCGTGCAACTCCAGGTGGGCTTGGGACTTCAGAAAATGGCATAAAAAAAAAAAAAATTTTTTATTAAGAAGGTAAAATAAAAACAGCGGGACCAACCCGCGAGCGAGGCCGACGGGGACATCCAGGGCAGCGGCGTGAGAGGGCGGCTTGGTGCCGCTATCTCCCTGGAAGCCGCATTCGGCCTAAGCAGGGAACGCCTCCCGCCCTCCTCTCGTCCTGGAAGTGTTGGACTTGGGGGGCGGAGCAAGTTCTCCCTCTCACAGTATTTCAGGCGTAGGAGATATTCACACCCCTAAAAGTGTCACCTCGCCAATTACACCGGTGGGAGGTGCCAAAATGCCCGGCCTCCTGGAACGGCTGCTTGGCTGAAGGCCAAAATAAAAACCTCATAGGGTTTTTTCTCCAAAACGTGAATGAAGACAGACACGCGAGCGAGGCCGAGGGGGAGTTCCAGGAGGTCGGCATGAGGTGGCCGCACCTACCGCTTGAGCCCTGGAAGTCCGTCGCGGACCGGAAGTGCATGTCGGGCGGGTGAACTACGGGACTCGCCGCGGGCGCTGTGGAGCTCCCACAAGGAAGCTGCCGGCATGTACAAGCTCCCACGGGGCCCCTCTATCCCCCCACGGGTGCAAAAGGCCGGCACACGCCGCTCATACGCGGAGCTGGCTCCCGGCCGCTGACATGCATCATTCGCGGACCGGAAGTGCTTGTCAGCCGGGTGGACACGACGGGACTCGCCGCGGGCGCTGTGGAGCTCGTACAGGGCTGCCCCCGGGCTGGCACAGCTTCCCCATGGCTCCTCTATCCCCCCACGGCTGCAATAGGCAGGCACACGCCGCTCGTACACCGAGCTGGCTCCCGGCCGCTTTCGGTAGGAGTCACCGAGGTGGCCTTGCTCGTGCAAATGCAGGTGGGCTTGGGGCTTCCGAAAATACCATAAAAAAAAAAAGATTTTTTTATTAAGAAGGTAAAAAAAAAAACAGCGGGACCGACCCGCGAGCTAGGCCGACGGGGACTTCCAGGAGGTCGGCATGAGGTGGAGGCTCCTACCGCTCTTGCCCTGGAAGTCCGCAGAGGACCGCGGGCGCTGTGGAGCTCCCACAAGGAAGCTGCCGGCATGCAGCAGCTCCCACGGGGCCCCTCTATCCCCCCACGGGTGCAATAGGCAGGCACACGCCGCTCATACTCGGAGATGGCTCCCGGCCGCTTTCGGTAGGTGTCACCGAGGTGGCCGGGCTCGTGCAACTCCAGGTGGGCTTGGGACTTCAGAAAATGGCATAAAAAAAAAAAAAATTTTTTTATTAAGAAGGTAAAATAAAAACAGCGGGACCAACCCGCGAGCGAGGCCGACGGGGACATCCAGGGCAGCGGCGTGAGAGGGCGGCTTGGTGCCGCTATCTCCCTGGAAGCCGCATTCGGCCTAAGCAGGGAACGCCTCCCGCCCTCCTCTCGTCCTGGAAGTGTTGGACTTGGGGGGCGGAGCAAGTTCTCCCTCTCACAGTATTTCAGGCGTAGGAGATATTCACACCCCTAAAAGTGTCACCTCGCCAATTACACCGGTGGGAGGTGCCAAAATGCCCGGCCTCCTGGAACGGCTGCTTGGCTGAAGGCCAAAATAAAAACCTCATAGGGTTTTTTCTCCAAAACGTGAATGAAGACAGACACGCGAGCGAGGCCGAGGGGGAGTTCCAGGAGGTCGGCATGAGGTGGCCGCACCTACCGCTTGAGCCCTGGAAGTCCGTCGCGGACCGGAAGTGCATGTCGGGCGGGTGAACTACGGGACTCGCCGCGGGCGCTGTGGAGCTCCCACAAGGAAGCTGCCGGCATGTACAAGCTCCCACGGGGCCCCTCTATCCCCCCACGGGTGCAAAAGGCCGGCACACGCCGCTCATACGCGGAGCTGGCTCCCGGCCGCTGACATGCATCATTCGCGGACCGGAAGTGCTTGTCAGCCGGGTGGACACGACGGGACTCGCCGCGGGCGCTGTGGAGCTCGTACAGGGCTGCCCCCGGGCTGGCACAGCTTCCCCATGGCTCCTCTATCCCCCCACGGCTGCAATAGGCAGGCACACGCCGCTCGTACACCGAGCTGGCTCCCGGCCGCTTTCGGTAGGAGTCACCGAGGTGGCCTTGCTCGTGCAAATGCATGGGGGCTTGGGGCTTCGGAAAATACCATAAAAAAAAAAAGTTTTTTTATTAAGAAGGTAAAAAAAAAAACAGCGGGACCGACCCGCGAGCTAGGCCGACGGGGACTTCCAGGAGGTCGGCATGAGGTGGAGGCTCCTACCGCTCTTGCCCTGGAAGTCCGCAGAGGACCGCGGGCGCTGTGGAGCTCCCACAAGGAAGCTGCCGGCATGCAGCAGCTCCCACGGGGCCCCTCTATCCCCCCACGGGTGCAATAGGCAGGCACACGCCGCTCATACTCGGAGATGGCTCCCGGCCGCTTTCGGTAGGTGTCACCGAGGTGGCCGGGCTCGTGCAACTCCAGGTGGGCTTGGGACTTCAGAAAATGGCATAAAAAAAAAAAAAAATTTTTTATTAAGAAGGTAAAATAAAAACAGCGGGACCAACCCGCGAGCGAGGCCGACGGGGACATCCAGGGCAGCGGCGTGAGAGGGCGGCTTGGTGCCGCTATCTCCCTGGAAGCCGCATTCGGCCTAAGCAGGGAACGCCTCCCGCCCTCCTCTCGTCCTGGAAGTGTTGGACTTGGGGGGCGGAGCAAGTTCTCCCTCTCACAGTATTTCAGGCGTAGGAGATATTCACACCCCTAAAAGTGTCACCTCGCCAATTACACCGGTGGGAGGTGCCAAAATGCCCGGCCTCCTGGAACGGCTGCTTGGCTGAAGGCCAAAATAAAAACCTCATAGGGTTTTTTCTCCAAAACGTGAATGAAGACAGACACGCGAGCGAGGCCGAGGGGGAGTTCCAGGAGGTCGGCATGAGGTGGCCGCACCTACCGCTTGAGCCCTGGAAGTCCGTCGCGGACCGGAAGTGCATGTCGGGCGGGTGAACTACGGGACTCGCCGCGGGCGCTGTGGAGCTCCCACAAGGAAGCTGCCGGCATGTACAAGCTCCCACGGGGCCCCTCTATCCCCCCACGGGTGCAAAAGGCCGGCACACGCCGCTCATACGCGGAGCTGGCTCCCGGCCGCTGACATGCATCATTCGCGGACCGGAAGTGCTTGTCAGCCGGGTGGACACGACGGGACTCGCCGCGGGCGCTGTGGAGCTCGTACAGGGCTGCCCCCGGGCTGGCACAGCTTCCCCATGGCTCCTCTATCCCCCCACGGCTGCAATAGGCAGGCACACGCCGCTCGTACACCGAGCTGGCTCCCGGCCGCTTTCGGTAGGAGTCACCGAGGTGGCCTTGCTCGTGCAAATGCATGGGGGCTTGGGGCTTCGGAAAATACCATAAAAAAAAAAAGTTTTTTTATTAAGAAGGTAAAAAAAAAAACAGCGGGACCGACCCGCGAGCTAGGCCGACGGGGACTTCCAGGAGGTCGGCATGAGGTGGAGGCTCCTACCGCTCTTGCCCTGGAAGTCCGCAGAGGACCGCGGGCGCTGTGGAGCTCCCACAAGGAAGCTGCCGGCATCCAGCAGCTCCCACGGGGCCCCTCTATCCCCCCACGGGTGCAGAAGGCAGGCACACCGCCGCTGATACGCGGAGCTGGCTCCCGGCCGCTGTCATGCTTCACTCGCGGACCGGAAGTGCTTGTCAGCCGGGTGGACACGACGGGACTCGCCGCGGGCGCTGTGGAGCTCGTACAGGGCTGCCCCCGGGCTGGCACAGCTTCCCCATGGCTCCTCTATCCCCCCACGGGTGCAATAGGCAGGCACACGCCGCACACGCCGCTCGTACACGGAGATGGCTCCCGGCCGCTTTCGGTAGGAGTCACCGAGGTGGCCTTGCTCGTGCAAATGCAGGTGGGCTTGGGGCTTCGGAAAATACCATAAAAAAAAAAAGTTTTTTTATTAAGAAGGTAAAAAAAAAAAACAGCGGGACCGACCCGCGAGCTAGGCCGACGGGGACTTCCAGGAGGTCGGCATGAGGTGGAGGCTCCTACCGCTCTTGCCCTGGAAGTCCGCAGAGGACCGCGGGCGCTGTGGAGCTCCCACAAGGAAGCTGCCGGCCTCCAGCAGCTCCCACGGGGCCCCTCTATCCCCCCACGGGTGCAGAAGGCAGGCACACCGCCGCTGATACGCGGAGCTGGCTCCCGGCCGCTGTCATGCTTCACTCGCGGACCGGAAGTGCTTGTCAGCCGGGTGGACACGACGGGACTCGCCGCGGGCGCTGTGGAGCTCGTACAGGGCTGCCCCCGGGCTGGCACAGCTTCCCCATGGCTCCTCTATCCCCCCACGGGTGCAATAGGCAGGCACACGCCGCACACGCCGCTCGTACACGGAGATGGCTCCCGGCCGCTTTCGGTAGGAGTCACCGAGGTGGCCTTGCTCGTGCAAATGCAGGTGGGCTTGGGGCTTCGGAAAATACCATAAAAAAAAAAAGTTTTTTTATTAAGAAGGTAAAAAAAAAAAACAGCGGGACCGACCCGCGAGCTAGGCCGACGGGGACTTCCAGGAGGTCGGCATGAGGTGGAGGCTCCTACCGCTCTTGCCCTGGAAGTCCGCAGAGGACCGCGGGCGCTGTGGAGCTCCCACAAGGAAGCTGCCGGCATCCAGCAGCTCCCACGGGGCCCCTCTATCCCCCCACGGGTGCAGAAGGCAGGCACACCGCCGCTGATACGCGGAGCTGGCTCCCGGCCGCTGTCATGCTTCACTCGCGGACCGGAAGTGCTTGTCAGCCGGGTGGACACGACGGGACTCGCCGCGGGCGCTGTGGAGCTCGTACAGGGCTGCCCCCGGGCTGGCACAGCTTCCCCATGGCTCCTCTATCCCCCCACGGGTGCAATAGGCAGGCACACGCCGCACACGCCGCTCGTACACGGAGATGGCTCCCGGCCGCTTTCGGTAGGAGTCACCGAGGTGGCCTTGCTCGTGCAAATGCAGGTGGGCTTGGGGCTTCGGAAAATACCATAAAAAAAAAAAGTTTTTTTATTAAGAAGGTAAAAAAAAAAAACAGCGGGACCGACCCGCGAGCTAGGCCGACGGGGACTTCCAGGAGGTCGGCATGAGGTGGAGGCTCCTACCGCTCTTGCCCTGGAAGTCCGCAGAGGACCGCGGGCGCTGTGGAGCTCACACAAGGAAGCTGCCGGCATCCAGCAGCTCCCACGGGGCCCCTCTATCCCCCCACGGGTGCAGAAGGCAGGCACACCGCCGCTGATACGCGGAGCTGGCTCCCGGCCGCTGTCATGCTTCACTCGCGGACCGGAAGTGCTTGTCAGCCGGGTGGACACGACGGGACTCGCCGCGGGCGCTGTGGAGCTCCCACAAGGAAGCTGCCGGCATGTACAAGCTCCCAAGGGGCCCCTCTATCCCCCCACAGGTGCAATAGGCAGGCACACACCGCTCATACGCGGAGCTGGCTCCCCGAAGCTGACATGCATCATTGGCGGGGCGGAAGTGCTTGTCAGCCGGGTGGACACAACGGGACTCGCCACGGGCGAACCACAGCTCCCACAAGCTAGCTGCCGGTATGCACAAGCTCCTACGGGGCCCCTCTATCCCCCCACAGGTGCAATAGGCAGGCACACACCGCTCATACGCGGAGCTGGCTCCCCGAAGCTGACATGCATCATTGGCGGGGCGGAAGTGCTTGTCAGCCGGGTGGACACAACGGGACTCGCCGCGGGCGCTGCGGAGCTCGTACACAGCTGCCCCCGGGCTGGCACAGCTTCCCCATGGCTCCTCTATCCCTCCACGGCTGCGATAGGCAGGCACACACCGCTCATACACGGAGCTGGCTCCCGGCCGCTTTCGGAAGGAGACGCCGACGTGGCCTTGCTCGTGCAACTCCAGGTGGGCTTGAGGCTTCCGAAAATGCCATAAAAAAAAAAAGATTTTTTTATTATGAAGGTAGAAAAATCAGCGGGACCGACCCGCGAGCGAAGCCGACGGGGAGTTCCAGGAGGTCGGCATGAGTTGGCCGTGCATACCGCTAAAGCCCTCAAACTCCGACGCTGGCGCTGAGGAGCTCGTACACGGCTGCAACCGGGCTGGCACGGCTTCCCCATGGCTCCTCTATCCCCCCAAGGATGCCATAGGCAGGCACACGCCGCTCACACCCGGAGCGGGCACACCGCCGCTGACATGCATCCTTCGCGGACCGGAAGTGCTTGTCAGCCGGCTGGACACAACGGGACTCGCCGCGGGCGCTGTGGAGCTCCCACAAAATTTAAAAAAAAACAATTTTAGTCATTATTAACCTAGTTCGGTCCCCACCGTTACAGTCGGATGTCAGCTGTAAGATACAGCTGAGATCCGATGATGATGGCACCGACTCAGCTTCTGAGCCGGTGCCAAACATTGTACGGCATTTTGCGGGAAGTCAATGCTTTCCAGGACGTACATATACGTCCAATGGCGGGAAGGGGTTAATAATGACTAAAATTGTTTTTTTTTAAATTTTTTATATTGCACCCATGGGGGGGATAGAGGAGCCATGGGGAAGCTGTGCAAGACCGGGGGCAGCCGTGTACGAGCTCCGCAGCGCCCGTTGCAGACTTCCAGGTTTCGAGCGGTAGACGCGGCCACCTCATGCCGACCTCCTGGAAGTCCCCGTCGGCCTCGCTCGCGGGTCGGTCCCGCTGATTTTTCTACCTTCTTAATAAAAAAATCTTTTTTTTTTTTTGCCATTTTCGGAAGCCTCAAGCCCACCTGGAGTTGCACGAGCAAGGCCACGTCGGCGTCTCCTTCCGAAAGCGGCCGGGAGCCAGCTCCGTGTATGAGCGGTGTGTGCCTGCCTATTGCAGCCGTGGAGGGATAGAGGAGCCATGGGGAAGCTGTGCCAGCCCGGGGGCAGCTGTGTACGAGCTCCGCAGCGCCCGCGGCGAGTCCCGTTGTGTCCACCCGGCTGACAAGCACTTCCGCCCCGCCAATGATGCATGTCAGCTTCGGGGAGCCAGCTCCGCGTATGAGCGGTGTGTGCCTGCCTATTGCACCTGTGGGGGGATAGAGGGGCCCCGTAGGAGCTTGTGCATACCGGCAGCTTGCTTGTGGGAGCTGTGGTTCGCCCGTGGCGAGTCCCGTTGTGTCCACCCGGCTGACAAGCACTTCCGCCCCGCCAATGATGCATGTCAGCTTCGGGGAGCCAGCTCCGCGTATGAGCGGTGTGTGCCTGCCTATTGCACCTGTGGGGGGATAGAGGGGCCCCGTAGGAGCTTGTGCATACCGGCAGCTTGCTTGTGGGAGCTGTGGTTCGCCCGTGGCGAGTCCCGTTGTGTCCACCCGGCTGACAAGCACTTCCGCCCCGCCAATGATGCATGTCAGCTTCGGGGAGCCAGCTCCGCGTATGAGCGGTGTGTGCCTGCCTATTGCACCTGTGGGGGGATAGAGGGGCCCCGTAGGAGCTTGTGCATACCGGCAGCTAGCTTGTAGGAGCTGTGGTTCGCCCGTGGCGAGTCCCGTTGTGTCCACCCGGCTGACAAGCACTTCCGCCCCGCCAATGATGCATGTCAGCTTCGGGGAGCCAGCTCCGCGTATGAGCGGTGTGTGCCTGCCTATTGCACCTGTGGGGGGATAGAGGGGCCCCTTGGGAGCTTGTACATGCCGGCAGCTTCCTTGTGGGAGCTCCACAGCGCCCGCGGCGAGTCCCGTCGTGTCCACCCGGCTGACAAGCACTTCCGGTCCGCGAGTGAAGCATGACAGCGGCCGGGAGCCAGCTCTGCGTATCAGCGGCGGTGTGCCTGCCTTCTGCACCCGTGGGGGGATAGAGGGGCCCCGTGGGAGCTGCTGGATGCCGGCAGCTTCCTTGTGGGAGCTCCACAGCGCCCGCGGTCCTCTGCGGACTTCCAGGGCAAGAGCGGTAGGAGCCTCCACCTCATGCCGACCTCCTGGAAGTCCCCGTCGGCCTAGCTCGCGGGTCGGTCCCGCTGTTTTTTTTTTTTACCTTCTTAATAAAAAAACTTTTTTTTTTTATGGTATTTTCCGAAGCCCCAAGCCCACCTGCATTTGCACGAGCAAGGCCACCTCGGTGACTCCTACCGAAAGCGGCCGGGAGCCATCTCCGTGTACGAGCGGCGTGTGCGGCGTGTGCCTGCCTATTGCACCCGTGGGGGGATAGAGGAGCCATGGGGAAGCTGTGCCAGCCCGGGGGCAGCCCTGTACGAGCTCCACAGCGCCCGCGGCGAGTCCCGTCGTGTCCACCCAGCTGACAAGCACTTCCGGTCCGCGAGTGAAGCATGACAGCGGCCGGGAGCCAGCTCCGCGTATCAGCGGCGGTGTGCCTGCCTTCTGCACCCGTGGGGGGATAGAGGGGCCCCGTGGGAGCTGCTGGATGCCGGCAGCTTCCTTGTGGGAGCTCCACAGCGCCCGCGGTCCTCTGCGGACTTCCAGGGCAAGAGCGGTAGGAGCCTCCACCTCATGCCGACCTCCTGGAAGTCCCCGTCGGCCTAGCTCGCGGGTCGGTCCCGCTGTTTTTTTTTTTTACCTTCTTAATAAAAAAACTTTTTTTTTTTATGGTATTTTCCGAAGCCCCAAGCCCACCTGCATTTGCACGAGCAAGGCTACCTCGGTGACTCCTACCGAAAGCGGCCGGGAGCCATCTCCGTGTACGAGCGGCGTGTGCGGCGTGTGCCTGCCTATTGCACCCGTGGGGGGATAGAGGAGCCATGGGGAAGCTGTGCCAGCCCGGGGGCAGCCCTGTACGAGCTCCACAGCGCCCGCGGCGAGTCCCGTCGTGTCCACCCGGCTGACAAGCACTTCCGGTCCGCGAGTGAAGCATGACAGCGGCCGGGAGCCAGTTCCGCGTATCAGCGGCGGTGTGCCTGCCTTCTGCACCCGTGGGGGGATAGAGGGGCCCCGTGGGAGCTGCTGGATGCCGGCAGCTTCCTTGTGGGAGCTCCACAGCGCCCGCGGTCCTCTGCGGACTTCCAGGGCAAGAGCGGTAGGAGCCTCCACCTCATGCCGACCTCCTGGAAGTCCCCGTCGGCCTAGCTCGCGGGTCGGTCCCGCTGTTTTTTTTTTTACCTTCTTAATAAAAAAACTTTTTTTTTTTATGGTATTTTCCGAAGCCCCAAGCCCCCCTGCATTTGCACGAGCAAGGCCACCTCGGTGACTCCTACCGAAAGCGGCCGGGAGCCAGCTCGGTGTACGAGCGGCGTGTGCCTGCCTATTGCAGCCGTGGGGGGATAGAGGAGCCATGGGGAAGCTGTGCCAGCCCGGGGCAGCCCTGTACGAGCTCCACAGCGCCCGCGGCGAGTCCCGTCGTGTCCACCCGGCTGACAAGCACTTCCGGTCCGCGAATGATGCATGTCAGCGGCCGGGAGCCAGCTCCGCGTATGAGCGGCGTGTGCCGGCCTTTTGCACCCGTGGGGGATAGAGGGGCCCCGTGGGAGCTTGTACATGCCGGCAGCTTCCTTGTGGGAGCTCCACAGCGCCCGCGGCGAGTCCCGTAGTTCACCCGCCCGACATGCACTTCCGGTCCGCGACGGACTTCCAGGGCTCAAGCGGTAGGTGCGGCCACCTCATGCCGACCTCCTGGAACTCCCCCTCGGCCTCGCTCGCGTGTCTGTCTTCATTCACGTTTTGGAGAAAAAACCCTATGAGGTTTTTATTTTGGCCTTCAGCCAAGCAGCCGTTCCAGGAGGCCGGGCATTTTGGCACCTCCCACCGGTGTAATTGGCGAGGTGACACTTTTAGGGGTGTGAATATCTCCTACGCCTGAAATACTGTGAGAGGGAGAACTTGCTCCGCCCCCCAAGTCCAACACTTCCAGGACGAGAGGAGGGCGGGAGGCGTTCCCTGCTTAGGCCGAATGCGGCTTCCAGGGAGATAGCGGCACCAAGCCGCCCTCTCACGCCGCTGCCCTGGATGTCCCCGTCGGCCTCGCTCGCGGGTTGGTCCCGCTGTTTTTATTTTACCTTCTTAATAAAAAAATTTTTTTTTTTTTATGCCATTTTCTGAAGTCCCAAGCCCACCTGGAGTTGCACGAGCCCGGCCACCTCGGTGACTCCTACCGAAAGCGGCCGGGAGCCATCTCCGAGTATGAGCGGCGTGTGCCTGCCTATTGCACCCGTGGGGGGATAGAGGGGCCCCGTGGGAGCTGCTGCATGCCGGCAGCTTCCTTGTGGGAGCTCCACAGCGCCCGCGGTCCTCTGCGGACTTCCAGGGCAAGAGCGGTAGGAGCCTCCACCTCATGCCGACCTCCTGGAAGTCCCCGTCGGCCTAGCTCGCGGGTCGGTCCCGCTGTTTTTTTTTTTACCTTCTTAATAAAAAAATCTTTTTTTTTTATGGTATTTTCGGAAGCCCCAAGCCCACCTGCATTTGCACGAGCAAGGCCACCTCGGTGACTCCTACCGAAAGCGGCCGGGAGCCACCTCGGTGTACGAGCGGCGTGTGCCTGCCTATTGCACCCGTGGGGGGATAGAGGAGCCATGGGGAAGCCGTGCCAGCCCGGGGGCAGCAGTGTACGAGCTCCGCAGCGCCGGCGGCGGACTTCCAGGGCTTTAGCGGTATGCGCGGCCAACTCATGCCGTCCTCCTGGAAGTCCCCGTCGGCCTCGCTCGCGGGTCGGTCCCGCTGGGGTTTTTTACCTTCTTAATAAAAAAATCTTTTTTTTTTTATGGCATTTTCTGAAGTCCCAAGCCGACCTGCAGTTGCACGAGCTCGGCCACCTCGGTGACTCCTACCGAAAGCCGTGAAATAGGAAGTACAAACGGGAGCTGCTCCCGTTCCAAGCCGAGAAGGACTTCCATGATGTGACCGGTAGGTAGTGACACCTCCTGCCGGCCTCCTGGAAGTCCCCGTCGGCCTCGCTCGCAGGTCTGTCTTCATTGACGTTTTGGAGGAAAAACCCTATGAGGTTTTTATTTTGGGCTTCAGCCGGGCAGCAGTTCCAGGAGCCCGGGTACTTTGGCACCTTACCCCGGTGTATTTGAGGTGGTGACACTTTTAGGGGTGTGAATATCTCCTTCACCTGAAATCCTGTGAGAGGGCATTTAGGTTTTGAGTTCCAAGTCCCAACGGTTCTTCCTAGCGGGAAGTCCTAACCGTTCGTGGCCGAGAGTGACTTCCAGGGTGTGAGCGATAGGCACCGGCCCTCTCATGGTGTCTCCTGGAAGTCCCCGTCGGCCTCGTTGGCTGGTCGGTCCGCTGCACCTGAACTTCCACGAAAGAACTTTGGTGCATTCTTTCTGGAGTCCCAGGCCGACCAGCAGTTGTAGGAGCTCGGCCACGTTGGCGAGTCCAACCGAGAGTACCGTGAAGGAGGACGTGCTGCACGTTCTAGCGGGAGCTGCACCTGGTCCAACCCGAGAAGGACTTCCATGGTGTGACCGGTATGTAGTGGCACGTCATGCCGGCCTCCTGGAAGTCCCCGTCGGCCTCGCTGGCAGGTCTGTCTTCATTGACGTTTTGGAGGAAAAACCCTATGAGGTTTTTATTTTGGGCTTCAGCCGGGCAGCAGTTCCAGGAGCCCGGGTAAGTTGGCACCTTACCCCGGTGTATTTGAGGTGGTGACACTTTTAGGGGTGTGAATATCTCCTTCACCTGAAATCCTGTGAGAGGGCATTTAGGTTTTGAGTTCCAAGTCCCAACGGTTCTTCCTAGCGGGAAGTCCTAACCGTTCGTGGCCGAGAGTGACTTCCAGGGTGTGAGCGATAGGCACCGGCCCTCTCATGGTGTCTCCTGGAAGTCCCCGTCGGCCTCGTTGGCTGGTCGGTCCGCTGCACCTGAACTTCCACGAAAGAACTTTGGTGCATTCTTTCTGGAGTCCCAGGCCGACCAGCAGTTGTAGGAGCTCGGCCACGTTGGCGAGTCCAACCGAGAGTACCGTGAAGGAGGACGTGCTGCACGTTCTAGCGGGAGCTGCACCTGGTCCAACCCGAGAAGGACTTCCATGGTGTGACCGGTATGTAGTGGCACGTCATGCCGGCCTCCTGGAAGTCCCCGTCGGCCTCGCTGGCAGGTCTGTCTTCATTGACGTTTTGGAGGAAAAACCCTATGAGGTTTTTATTTTGGGCTTCAGCCGGGCAGCAGTTCCAGGAGCCCGGGTAAGTTGGCACCTTACCCCGGTGTATTTGAGGTGGTGACACTTTTAGGGGTGCGAATATCTCCTTCACCTGAAATCCTGTGAGAGGGCTTTTCTGCTCCGCGTTCCAAGTCCCTACGGTTCTTCCTAGCGGGAAGTCCTAACCGTTTGTGGCCGAGAAGGACTTCCATGGTGTGACCGGTATGTAGTGGCACGTCATGCCGGCCTCCTGGAAGTCCCCGTCGGCCTCGTTGGCTGGTCGGTCCGGTGCACCTGGACTTCCACGAAAGAACTTTGGTGCATTCTTTCTGGAGTCCCAGGCCGACCAGCAGTTGTAGGAGCTCGGCCACGTTGGCGAGTCCAACCGAGAGTACCGTGAAGGAGGACGTGCTGCACGTTCTAGCGGGAGCTGCACCTGGTCCAACCCGAGAAGGACTTCCATGGTGTGACCGGTATGTAGTGGCACGTCATGCCGGCCTCCTGGAAGTCCCCGTCGGCCTCGCTGGCAGGTCTGTCTTCATTGACGTTTTGGAGGAAAAACCCTATGAGGTTTTTATTTTGGGCTTCAGCCGGGCAGCAGTTCCAGGAGCCCGGGTAAGTTGGCACCTTACCCCGGTGTATTTGAGGTGGTGACACTTTTAGGGGTGCGAATATCTCCTTCACCTGAAATCCTGTGAGAGGGCATTTCTGCTCCGCGTTCCAAGTCCCTACGGTTCTTCCTAGCGGGAAGTCCTAACCGTTTGTGGCCGAGAAGGACTTCCATGGTGTGACCGGTATGTAGTGGCACGTCATGCCGGCCTCCTGGAAGTCCCCGTCGGCCTCGTTGGCTGGTCGGTCCGGTGCACCTGGACTTCCACGAAAGAACTTTGGTGCATTCTTTCTGGAGTCCCAGGCCGACCAGCAGTTGTAGGAGCTCGGCCACGTTGGCGAGTCCAACCGAGAGTACCGTGAAGGAGGACGTGCTGCACGTTCTAGCGGGAGCTGCACCTGGTCCAACCCGAGAAGGACTTCCATGGTGTGACCGGTATGTAGTGGCACGTCATGCCGGCCTCCTGGAAGTCCCCGTCGGCCTCGCTGGCAGGTCTGTCTTCATTGACGTTTTGGAGGAAAAACCCTATGAGGTTTTTATTTTGGGCTTCAGCCGGGCAGCAGTTCCAGGAGCCCGGGTAAGTTGGCACCTTACCCCGGTGTATTTGAGGTGGTGACACTTTTAGGGGTGCGAATATCTCCTTCACCTGAAATCCTGTGAGAGGGCATTTCTGCTCCGCGTTCCAAGTCCCTACGGTTCTTCCTAGCGGGAAGTCCTAACCGTTTGTGGCCGAGAAGGACTTCCATGGTGTGACCGGTATGTAGTGGCACGTCATGCCGGCCTCCTGGAAGTCCCCGTCGGCCTCGTTGGCTGGTCGGTCCGGTGCACCTGGACTTCCACGAAAGAACTTTGGTGCATTCTTTCTGGAGTCCCAGGCCGACCAGCAGTTGTAGGAGCTCGGCCACGTTGGCGAGTCCAACCGAGAGTACCGTGAAGGAGGACGTGCTGCACGTTCTAGCGGGAGCTGCACCTGGTCCAACCCGAGAAGGACTTCCATGGTATGACCGGTATGTAGTGGCACGTCATGCCGGCCTCCTGGAAGTCCCCGTCGGCCTCGCTGGCAGGTCTGTCTTCATTGACGTTTTGGAGGAAAAACCCTATGAGGTTTTTATTTTGGGCTTCAGCCGGGCAGCAGTTCCAGGAGCCCGGGTAAGTTGGCACCTTACCCCGGTGTATTTGAGGTGGTGACACTTTTAGGGGTGCGAATATCTCCTTCACCTGAAATCCTGTGAGAGGGCATTTCTGCTCCGCGTTCCAAGTCCCTACGGTTCTTCCTAGCGGGAAGTCCTAACCGTTTGTGGCCGAGAAGGACTTCCATGGTGTGACCGGTATGTAGTGGCACGTCATGCCGGCCTCCTGGAAGTCCCCGTCGGCCTCGTTGGCTGGTCGGTCCGGTGCACCTGGACTTCCACGAAAGAACTTTGGTGCATTCTTTCTGGAGTCCCAGGCCGACCAGCAGTTGTAGGAGCTCGGCCACGTTGGCGAGTCCAACCGAGAGTACCGTGAAGGAGGACGTGCTGCACGTTCTAGCGGGAGCTGCACCTGGTCCAACCCGAGAAGGACTTCCATGGTGTGACCGGTATGTAGTGGCACGTCATGCCGGCCACCTGGAAGTCCCCGTCGGCCTCGGCCACCTGTCGTTAAGCTGTGAGAGGAGCACGTGCTCCCGCGCCGTTTGAGTCTTTGGAATTTGTCCAAGACTCCTCAGATCGATCTGGCTCCCCGCGACCCGGCGGCGGAGGGACCACTCGCTCGGCAGTGCTTTGGAGCACTGTCGGTTACGGCGAGCGCGTCTTCCTCCCACACCGTCCGGGTCTGTTTCGCCCCCGGCCACCTACGGCCGGTGTCCCAAAAAGCCCGGCGGTCCTGCTAAGGCGGGCGCCGGTACCTCTCGCTCCCGCGAGGTGCGTTTGCTCAGTGCTGCTTCTATCACTCTAAAAGGCGTCCGAGAGTGTGCTGGTGTCGCCGGAGCCCGAGGCGCGAGAGAAAGCTTTAAACGACGGGGAGGCAGTGACCGCCCCCGTATGTCCGCTGCTCGCAAGGGCCTCTCTAGCCGAGGTGCTCCCAGGCGCACCCGCGCATGGGGCACGGTTGTTTCTCGCAAGTAGTCCAAAGCCGTCTTCCGCCTCGCCCGAGGCTGGAAGTGTCGGCGTGGCTCCCGCATGCAAGCCACACGCGGCTCCACGGTGGCTTCCCTCCCCCCCTCTCCGGAGGGGGGCGGCCCCATCCCATGTGGAGCCGCTAAGCCGCCGGGAAAGCGGCCTCGGTTCCCCGTGGGCGACAAAGGCGTCCTCCTCGGCACTTTGCGAGCTGGGCCGCCAGAGAGAGCAGTTAACCCGGATTGTCGAGGTTGTCGTTGCCTTTGTCCCATATTACCTAAGCCTGGTCCTTGTTACCTTACTGGTAAGGGTTAGGGACGCTGAGCGCGCTCCATCTTCTCGGCTCTATGTTGGGCTCTCTCTAAACAGGTCCTCGACTTAAGACCGACCGGTCTTCGTAGGCATCCTTCATCTCGGCAGGTTGCGAGCTGGGCCGTCGGTGAGAGCAGTTAACCCGGATTGTCGAGGTTGCCGTTGCCTTTGTCCCATATTACCTAAGCCTGGTCCTTGATACCTTACTGGTAAGGGTTAGGGACGATGAGCGCGCTCCATCTTCTCGGCTCTATGTTGGGCTCTCTCTAAACAGGTCCTCGACTTACGATTCTGCCCCGACCGACCGACCGGTCTTCGTAGGCGTCCTCCATCTCGGCAGGTTGCGAGCTGGGCCGCCGGTGAGAGCAGTTAACCCGGATTGTCGAGGTTGCCGTTGCCTTTGTCCCATATTACCTAAGCCTGGTCCTTGATACCTTACTGGTAAGGGTTAGGGACGATGAGCGCGCTCCATCTTCTCGGCTCTATGTTGGGCTCTCTCTAAACAGGTCCTCGACTTACGATTCTGCCCCGACCGACCGGTCTTCGTAGGCTTCCTCCATCTCGGCAGGTTGCGAGCTGGGCCGCGGTGAGAGTATGTAGCCCGGACTGTCCTGAAGCGTCACAGTGGCATATTGAACCCCCCGGTTGACTTACATTTATGTGGTCGCGAAACCTGGTTGCGGTCTCAGTGCCAATCTGCGTCCAACAACGGGGCTCTTGGTTGCTCTCTTTCCATGTGTCCTCGAATGTCTTCCGATGCCTTGGAAGGGTCGGTTGTTTGAAGGCATCCTCCTCGGCAGGTTGAGAGCTGGCCCGCGGTGAGAGTATGTAGCCCGGACTGTCCTGAAGCGTCACAGTGGCATATTGAACACCCCGGTTGACTTACATTTATGTGGTCGCGAAACCTGGTTGCGGTCTCAGTGCCAATCTGCGTCCAACAACGGGGCTCTTGGTTGCTCTCTTTCCATGTGTCCTCGACTGTCTTCCGATGCCTTGGAAGGGTCGGTCGGTTGTTTGAAGGCATCCTCCTCCTCGGCAGGTTGAGAGCTGGCCCGCGGTGAGAGTATGTAGCCCGGACTGTCCTGAAGCGTCACAGTGGCATATTGAACACCCCGGTTGACTTACATTTATGTGGTCGCGAAACCTGGTTGCGGTCTCAGTGCCAATCTGCGTCCAACAACGGGGCTCTTGGTTGCTCTCTTTCCATGTGTCCTCGACTGTCTTCCGATGCCTTGGAAGGGGGGTCGGTTGTTTGAAGGTGTCCTCCTGCTCGGCAGGTTTCGAGCTGGGCCGTCGGTGAGAGCAGGTAGCCGGGATTGTCCTGGGGCGCGTCGTAGCAGTTATGCCAACCCATGTCCTGCAGACCTGGGCCGCTTCCGAGCGGTGACCAGGTTGTACCGGTACCAAGTTGGCAGCCAGCTGCGACCTCCCGCGGGGCTCTTGGTTGACCTATTCTCTGCAAAGGTCCTGGACTTTCTCTGCTGCCTTGGAAAGTCGTCTTGTCCCCCTGGCACTGCGAGGCCGCCCACCTCCCGAGCGCAATAAATGAAGGTAGTCTCAGCACTTCGATGGAAGGGGGGACTACCTGGTTGATCCTGCCAGTAGCATATGCTTGTCTCCAAGATTAAGCCATGCACGTGTAAGTACACACGGCCGGTACAGTGAAACTGCGAATGGCTCATTAAATCAGTTATGGTTCCTTTGATCGCTCCAACCGTTACTTGGATAACTGTGGTAATTCTAGAGCTAATACATGCCTACGAGCGCTGACCACCCGGAACGCGTGCATTTATAGGACCAAAACCAATCCGAGGGCTTGGGCGGTGGGGTCGGGCTCCGGCCCTCCCTACGCTCTCCCCGGCCGCTCTGGTGACTCTAGATAACCTCGGGCCGATCGCACGTCCCCGTGACGGCGACGATACATTCGGACGTCTGCCCTATCAACTTTCGATGGTACTTTTTGCGCCTACCATGGTGACCACGGGTAACGGGGAATCAGGGTTCGATTCCGGAGAGGGAGCCTGAGAAACGGCTACCACATCCAAGGAAGGCAGCAGGCGCGCAAATTACCCACTCCCGACCCGGGGAGGTAGTGACAAAAAATAACAATACAGGACTCTTTCGAGGCTCTGTAATTGGAATGAGTACACTTTAAATCCTTTAACGAGGATCCATTGGAGGGCAAGACTGGTGCCAGCAGCCACGGGAAGAGGAGGAGTTTGTGTGTGCTGGTGTCAGAACAGGCTTGCTCCCTGAGGGGAGAGGTGTGAGAAAATTGTTTGTGCTGTTTTTCACATTAAGCCGAAAAACCCTTGCTGGATCCGGCTGGAGTTCCAGGCAGGGTCCCCACTCCTTTCCCAGGAGGAGTGGGGTCCTGGGGAGAGACCCCGGAGTCGGGGGTGAGTAAGGAGGAGGACACACTGGCCGCCGAAGCCGGGCGGGAGAGTGGCCGCAAGATGGAGGAGGCAGCCGGCATGCTACGACGGTCAGGGAGGATGTGCTTGAGGAGTGGCGGCTCCAATGAAGATTTGAGCCAGCACAGCCGCGGGGACGTGAAGGCTCCACTCGCCTTGGACACAGTGAGTCGGACTGGAGGAAGGACGGAGAGGCCCGCAGCGGCAGCCGGCGCAATGGCGGGAGCCGCTGCAGGAGTAAAGCTCGCGGCGGTGGATGCCGCCGGTGAAAGGAGTGACAAGGGAGAGAGCGGACGAGAGGTGCCGGGTATGTCAGAGACTGCCTGGTGCTCCGTGGTGTCGCACGGGGCACTAGGCGAAATCCTGGATATGGAGGACCTCGAGTACCGGCTCGAGGACTGGCCGGTATTAGCCCCGAGGGAGCCGCAACAGCAGTTCCGGCAAAGGGTAACGGCAGTTACGAGCCTGTACATGGCTTCAGAGGAGGAGAGACTGGCCCTGAAGCAGTCTCTTGCTGATCAACGGTATCGCGCGGATCACTGTTCAAAGAATAAAAGACCGGCAATTTCAAAGAAGATAAAGGAGCTGAAGGAGCGTATAAGCTTCCTGGAGACCAGGCTGGACTTGATTTTGCAGTCCTCAGGGAGTTTTCGCCAGAGACTGTTAAGATGGAAAAAGTCTCTGGGGAAAAGAGCATTGGAACAGGGCCAGGAATCGGCCCAGGAATCGGCCCAAGACACAAGCCAGGAGGCAAGCCAGGTGGCAAGCCAGGAGTTAATCCCTGAGTCTGCCTCAATCAAGCAGGGAGGAAGTGAGGCACAGGTGTCTGAGTGCAGCCAGGTATCAGAGGGCAGCCTCCCTTGTGCACAGCGGGAGCGTGCTGTGAAGCCTGAATTGAAAGTGCAAGATGGAGCGAGGCACCGACCATCGGGTGTCCTCATGTCGCTGAGCAGTTCCGAGGGCTCAGGGGAATCGTGGTCGGAGTCGGAGGAGACCGGACGCAGTGGCGGTCCCGGGGGACTCCTGACGGCCAGGACTAGGCAGGTGCGGTCCCCACCGGTGAACTTTGGGGATTTCACATTCGGAGGGGATCCGGTGTCGGACGACCTGTCTAGCAAGGCCGAAAGGAGAAGGAGGCGGAAGGCAGAGAAGGCAGGTAAGACTCCAATCATGGAGGAGCGTCTTGTGTTTATACCCCTTTGTAAGCCCGACGTACTCCCTGTCCCCCGGGATGCCATTGCAAACCCCTCTGGTCAGCTCACTCCTGATCCTGCAGTGGATCGGGGGTCTGACGGAGGGGAGATTATGTGTAGCCCTCCCGCTGGGCAGGTTCCGAAGATCAGTGGCACTGCTGCCGCCAGATCTAGTGGCGGTAGCAGTGCGGTGGCGAGACTGGCTGAGAGGCCGGACAGTTTGGTGGCAAATAAGAACGTAGTGCTCGGTCCCAAGCAGTTGGGCACGGGCGCTATGTGTATCCCCTTGGGGGAGAACAAGTTGGTGCCCAGAGTGGTGCTTTCCCCTGCAAAGTTGCGCCCGGTGGAGGAGGAAGCAACCAGGGAAACAAATTTTGACATTATGGCTGGCTCAGCAAGGGTGAAAGAGTCCTGCAGGCAGGAAAACGCGCCTGCAGGAAAAAACGCATGCAAAAACGCATGTGGTGTGAATGGGGGTGAAAAAAGTGAAAATTCAATTGTGATGGAAGATGGTGGGGGGAATGTTTCTGGGGAAGAAATAAAGGTGGGAGAGGGGTTGGGAGATGTAAATGGTGTAAATGGTGTGGATGGGGGTGTAAATGGTGTGGATGGGGGTGTAAATTGGGGTATGATTTTGAATGGGGGTGAGGAGCATATGGAATTACAGGAGGTGGATGCAGCTCCCGGAGATGGCCCGGAAGGGGGATTGATGGAGGTTAGCCCAAGGGGGGGCTCACTGGAAAGTGGGGCGCCTGTTGTCAAAGTGTCTACTGGGGCTCCGGGAGCTGTACAGGTGGGAAGGTCCTATGCTGCAGCCGCAGCGGGCCCGAGTGCCCCTTTGTCCGCGGGTGCCGTGCATGGTAACTTGCAACGGCGCCTTGCGGAGGCCCTAAGGAGAGGCGAGAGCTCTGTCCAAATAGGGGGTGAGCAGGTTGACCTGTCTTTCTGGTACGAGAAGTACGGACAGGCTGCCTTCCGAGAAAACCAAGGGAAGGGACCACCAGTGTTGTCTCTTCCGACAGGGGGACCCGGGGGTGTCCGCAGGAATGTGGCCCGTCTCCGGTGGGTCGGTAAGGAAGCTAGCCCCCCAAGATCTAGGGTTGTGGAGCTGCTCCTGGAGATGGGATTTAGGGCTAATGATATCTATGCCCTGATCCATCCCTACGGCACCTCGGTGTTCGATGTCAGCTTCATGACGGCAGAGGGGTTGGAATCCTTCTGGTCCCGTCATGAGCTGGCACGGGCATTGCCCCAGTGGCAGGGTTTCGCCGTTCAGGCCGTTTCAAGGCAGAGTGAGGTCATCAAGAGAGTGACCATTTTGACTAGTAATGAGTCACTCTCTTGCATTGATATAATGACCTGGGTGGAGAGGTATGGCGAGGTCAAAGGAATGCCCCAAAAAAATCGGGACGAGCACGGGATTTGGTCTGGTGCCTGGACCTTTTCCGTGAAGTTAAAGGTCCAGGGGAACTCGGTGTCCCACATGCCCTCCTCTGCTTTCTTGGGGAGGGACAGGATCCTGGTCTTTTACCAGGGGCAGCCGAAGGTCTGTCACAAGTGCGGCAGCCCCACACACTTTAGCGCACAGTGTAAGGAGAGGAGGTGTGCGCTGTGTGGGGCTTTGGGCCATCTTGCTGCCACTTGTAAGGACATTAGGTGTAACCTGTGCGGTGACCTAGGTCACCCCTTTAGCCGCTGTCCGCGCTCCTTCGCCAACCTGGTCTTCAACCCGGTGGCGCCTAGCCTTGCCAGTGGTAGTGGTCGTGGTGATGGTGTCGCTGGGGAGGGGGCTGGGGAGGATGGAGGGGTGATAGGGTCGAGGAAGGTAAGGACCCTGCCTCCTTCTAAAACGAAGAGGCAGGAGTGCCGCCGACTTGAGAGGGAGCAGGGGGGGCCCCAAAGCCATGGGGTTCAGTCTGCCGTCCCTCAGGAGGCTGGTATGTCTGCGGAGGCCCTTGGGGACGGTGGGGTAGAGGAAGAGATCAGGAGACTGGTGAGGAGGAGAGGAGAAGCCCCCTCTAGTGGGTCCTCGTACTATGGAAGTTTGGACGAGGACGAAGTGAGGGGGCAAGACAAAAGAGAGGACACTGGTAGGAAGACCCTATGCAAGACCAGGGCTCCTAAATTAAAAACATCCAAGACCGGCCAGATCCCAAAGGAGGGCTTGACTGGCTCCCCCCTGATAGGGCTCTCCAACCGGTACCAAGCCCTTCGGGAGGACATCTCCTCCTCTTCGGAAGAAGAGGAGGGCGGGGGTGAGGTATCGGTGCGAAGGTCGGGTCCTTCGGGAGGTGCTGGACCCTCGAACCAGGTAGTAGGCCAAATGCCTGGGGAGGGGGTTGTCACGGCACTAGTGGACAAAGGGGGGGGTGGGGAAACGGGGATGGTGGCGGGGGTGGTGGCGGGGGATGGGAGTGTAAATATTGTTTGTAATGTTGTGGACTCACTCTCTCCTCTTTTGGTTCCAGAGGTGAAAGACTTGGCTAAGGATATGGATCTCTCGGGTGTAAGTCTCAAGAGAGGCAACGAAGATTCCCCGGACCCAGATAGCGACGGGCTAACTGGGGGAGGGAAGAAGCTAGCGGTCGAACTCGATCACTCTTGATGGCGGTACCTACTCCGTTGACCCTGGCGAGTATTAATGTCGCCAGCATTAGGTCAGATGCGGCCAGATTCACGGCCTTTGATTTTCTCGGCCGGGTTGAGGCCGATGTTTTATTTTTGCAGGAGACCAGGGTGCCAGACCTGGCATCAGTGCATAAGGCCAGAAGGGAGTGGAGGCACGGGCCATCTTACTGGTCTCTTGCGGCCGAGCCGTATAGCGGAGTGGCTGTCCTTTTCAGGACAACAGAGGTAAAATGCCGACGAGTGATCGAGGTAGAAATGGGGAGGTGTCTGGTCTTGGACGTCTTCATGAAGGGGCAAGAGCTTAGGCTCATAAACATCTACGGTCCGCAAACCAAGTGGGACCGCAAATGCCTCTTTATGAAGATCAAGCCTTTTCTTTTTACCAGCCGTCAGGTGGTCTTTGGAGGAGACTTCAACACAGTTGTGAGGCAGAAGGACCGGAGGGGCTCCAAAGACAGGCTGGGTTATGACAGCGTCGCTTTAAATAGCATAGTTAGTGAGGCTCGTCTGGAGGATGTCCACATCAGGCACACCCCGGACCACAGTGGTTACACATACCATAGGGGTAGTCAGATTAGATCTAGAATAGACAGGTTTTATTTGAAGGGGGAGGCTGTCTTCTCGCCACTTGTGGTTGAGGAGGTAGAATTCTCCGATCACTGTTTAATTGTTTTTTCTTTGAACGTTGCAGAGACCCATCGGATGGGAAGGGGCTTTTGGAGATTGAATTCGGCACTCCTGGAAGAAGCGGAAGTCAGACAGTCCTTCGAGGATTTTCTGCAGAGCCAGGTACCTCTTTTGGGCCTTTGTAACAGTAAGTCAGAGTGGTGGGAGATGCTCAAGAAACGTGCGGCAAAATTCTTCCGCCAGCTTTCCAACTTTAGGAGCCTGGCCGGACACTGTCTGTACCAGGACCTAAGAAGGAAACTCGAGCAGCTTGTCTCGACAGGAGGTAGCCGCAAGGATATCTCCTGTGTGAAGTCCTTGCTTAAGAGGTGTCAGTATGATAGGCACACGTCCTTGGTTTTTGAGAGGGACTTCGGGAGGTATCGCTCGCCCGACCCTTACAAAAACTGTAGGATGTCAGTGGATTGCAAATATGTGGCAGGACTGATTGATAGTACGGGATCCCTGAACAGGTCCAAATCAGGGATCCTGGAGGTGGTCAGATCTTTCTACTCACACCTCTTGAGTAGGAAGGAACTAGATCGAGACAAAATGTCGGCTTTCCTGGCTGAAACCATTCCGGAGCCAAGGATAAGCCCCTCTCTTGGCGTTTTGACAGAGGAAATCAAGGAAGAGGAAGTAAAGAGGGCGATTGAAGGGTTAGCTCTTAAGAAATCGCCGGGACCGGATGGCTTAACGTCCGAGTTCTATAAGACCTTTGGGGAAGCTTTGATTCCCCTCTTGACTGGGGTTTTTAATGAGTGCCTATCCTCGGGCGCTCTGCCAAAGTCAATGGGTAGGTCAGCCTTGATCCTGCTGTCAAAGGGTAAAGATCCGTCCCGTATTGAGAACTGGCGTCCCATAGCGCTTCTCAATACGGACCGGAAGATTCTGGCAAAAGTACTGTTTAACAGGTTGGTCGAGTTTGCACCACAGCTCCTCTCGGGAGTCCAGCACTGCACTGTCCCAGGTCGAAGCACCTTTAGTGCTGTCCTGGGTGTCAGGGAGGCGGTGGAACAGGGCAGAGCTGGGCACTGGAAGGGGTACATGCTGTCTTTGGATCAGGCAAAAGCGTTTGACAGAGTTGATCATGAGTATCTCTGGTCCACCCTTTTGAGATACGGTCTGCCTGGGGGGTTTGTGAATTGGCTGAAAACATTGTACGCTGGGGCTGAGACTTTCCCACTGGTGAACGGTTGGGTTGGTCGTCCTTTCGTTGTGGACTCTGGTGTCCGTCAGGGTTGTCCTCTTAGCCCGCTGCTATACGTGTTCGCGATCGACCCCTTCCTTGTGAGGATTGATCGCGGGCCGTTGGTGGGTGTGAGGATGGACCTGGCGGTCGTGGAGTCTGCAGTAAGGACGATGGCGTATGCCGACGATGTCACTATCTTCGTCTCCTCGCAAGGGGAGGCGGAATGGGTGATGTCCGAGGTAGATCGCTACTCGGACGCGTCTGGGTCCAAGATCAATCTGGATAAGTGCGAAAGTCTCTGGTTGGGAGTGGGAGACGCAGATTTTTGTCTCCCAGACACCCTCCCTGTGCCCCAAGACACTGCAAAAGTTCTGGGCATAAATTTCGGCAGAGGTGACTATCCTACTCAAAATTGGGAGAGCAGACTGCAGATTGCCACCAAAAGGGTGAACCAGTGGAAAGGTTGGACTTTGACCTTCAGAGAAAGGATCAACTTGGGCAAAACATACCTGCTCCCATTGTTTATTTTTCTGGGCAGCATTTGTATCTTGCCAGAACCCTTCTGGACACGGGTCTACAGCCTGTTTTTCCAATTGTTATGGGGAAACAGGCTGAACCTAGTTAGGAGAGAGGTGACTTACCTAACAAGGAGACAAGGTGGGTTGGGTATGGTCAACCCGGTA
>NC_134690.1:350168160-350285660 GCF_050947455.1 Rhinoderma darwinii
GATGTTTTTGAATGTGTTTTCCGTTTCGTTTATCGTATCCTTTTTTTCGCGTCGTTTATCGTTTCTTTTTTTGCGTCGTTGTTGTCGGAAATTTTTTATGCGTTTTTCGTTGCGTCTTTCGTGTGGTTTTCCCCGTTTTTTTTCGCAGCCTTCTTTGCCTCTTTGTTTGCGGCTTTTTTCGCGTCATTTTCCACTATATTTTTTTCGTCGTTTTGCGTGTCGTTTATCATAGCCTTTTTTTCTACGCTTTTCGCGTATTTTTGGGGGGTTTTTTATTTCTGCGTTTTTCGTTGCGTCTTTCGTGGCGTTTTCCCTGTCGTTTTTCGTGGCGTTCTTTGCCTCTTTGTTTGCTGTTTTTTTCACGTTTTTTTTTTAATGTTTTTCCCCGCGTTTATCGTAGCCTTTTTGGCGTTGTTTTTTTATTGTTTTTTGCGGCGTTGTTTGCGGCTTTTTTTGCGTTCGTCCAGCCCCGTCTTATGCCTCATGCACACTTGCGTGTAAGATTGACGCCCGTGAGAAACGCATATGAAAACAGGCCAATTTAAAATAATGGGTCGCGTGTGCTGTGCGTGGTTTTCACAATCAGCACACGGGCGAGATTCACCCTGTTGAGAATGGGGCCTTAGGCACGATTTACACAAGCGTGAATCACGTCCGTGTGCTGTGCTTTGAAAAAACGCACAACACACGCGACCCATTTATTTCAATGGGGCCGTTGACACATGCGTGACTTTTCACGCAGCGAGAGTCCGCTGCGTGAAACATACTGCATGTCCTCTATTGGTGCGTTATCCTGCACCTACACTCACATTGAAGTCAATGCATGCGTGAAAACCACGCACCGCACACACGTGTTTGGTGCGTGATTTACACAATTTGTTAGATGAAAAAAATGTGCTGGCTTTGTGAGTGCGTGAATAACACATGACAATCGAAAAGCACACTGATGCATAAGGGCGGATTTACACGAGCGTGTGCGTTTTGCGCACGCAAATACAGTGGCGTTTTGCGTGCACAAAATGCACTTGACAGCTCCGTGTCATGTTCATATGGTGCGCAGCTGCGTGCTTTTCGCGCAGCCACCATCATTATGACACTACGTTTGGATGTTTGTAAACAGAAAAGCATGTGGTGCTTTCCTGTTTACATTCATACTTTTTACTGCTGTTGCGTGAATCACGCGTGTCCCACGGAAGTGCTTCTGTGTGGTGCGCGTGATTTTTACGCACCCATTGACTTCAATGGGTGCGTGATGCTCGAAAAACGCAGAAATATAGAACATGTCGCGAGTTTTACGTAGCGTACTTACGCTGGGCAAAACTCACGGACAGTCTGCATGCCCCCATAGACTTGCATAGGTCCGTGCGACCCGCGTGAAAACCACGCGGGTTGCACGGACGTATAGCACGTTCGTGTAAATCCGCCGTAACGCACACACACAGACATGATTGACGCAAGTTTTTCACGCGTGTAAAATACACACGCTCGTGTGCATGAAGCCTTACTAATGGACGCTGTTAGACAGTAATGAACTAGTAATACATTTTAAACTAAATGAGGACATAGAAAAAATATTGTAATGAAATAACACACACAACACTGGTTAACGATTTTATTAAAAATAAAAAAGGGTGTCATTGAAGTAGTCCTTGAACTGTAAAAAACACATAACTAAGAAAAAAAAAGTGATGCTTAGATACACTGCTCATGTGTGATACTGTCTGTTTGACCATGTATCTAAGCCTACCACAAGGTAGCCTTAGATACATTACCCAAGCAGACAGTGTCACACATGGGCCATGTATCTAAGAATACATGTTAGGCTTAGATACAGGGCCCCAAAACACAAATCTTATACAGGAATAAAAAGAATGTCATCTGGGGTCCTGTATCTAAGCATACATTGTGTTAGGCTTAGATACAGGCTCCATGTGTGACAATTTTTTTTAGCCACTGTATCTAAGCCTAACAATGTAGGCTTAGATACAGGACCCCAGAAGATCTTTTACAGTTTAATATTATACGCTCTGCTCCGGGACTCCTGACATCGTAGCAGAGCCTATAATAGCGTAGTGCGGCTCCTCCTTGGGCCTGCTCGGTGCTACGGCGCAACGGTGTCCCGCGGGCCGCAGATAACAGCCTCAAGGGCTGCATGCGACCCGTGTACTGCATCGAGTTGTCTGATCCCCTATCAAAGCCTACTATGTGTAGGCTTTGATAGGGGAAGAACTAAAAGTACAGAGGTCACTGTACCTCTCTAGTCCGCGGGTGCCGTCCCTCTTCACTTTTTTCACTGTGAACACGCATAGGCGCGCTCACAGTGAAAAAAAGCTGCATAGGCTGGGCGGGCACCCGCAGAAACGACACATCTCCAGTGACGTGTCGTGTCCCATCCGAGGTCTCGCTGGGGCGAGACCATGTGATCGGGACACGACACGACAGTGGAGGAGGAAGAAAACGTGACGTCAGAAGACATGTGATCGGCAGAAAAGAGCTGCCAGAACGGAGAACAGAAGCAAGATTGCACAGGTAAGTATATTAGGGAATAGTTAATGTGTGTATTGTGTGTTTAACTTTTAAATAAAAATATATCTCGGACAACCCCTTTAATGTAAGTCTATATAGTGTGTGCTGTGTATATAGTGTCTATAATGTAAGTCTATGTAGTGTGTGTGTGTGTGTGTGTGTGTCATAATGTAAGTCTATATAGTGTGTGCTGTGTATATAGTGTCATAATGTAAGTCTATATAGTGTGTGCTGTGTATATAGTGTGTGCTGTGTATATAGTGTGTGCTGTGTATATAGTGTGTGCTGTGTATATAGTGTGTGCTGTGTATATAGTGTCTATAATGTAAGTCTATGTAGTGTGTGTGTGTGTGTGTGTGTGTGTGTGTCATAATGTAAGTCTATATAGTGTGTGCTGTGTATATAGTGTCTATAATGTAAGTCTATGTAGTGTGTGTGTGTGTCATAATGTAAGTCTATATAGTGTGTGCTGTGAATATAGTGTGTGCTGTGTATATAGTGTCTATAATGTAAGTCTATGTAGTGTGTGTGTGTGTGTGTGTGTGTGTGTGTCATAATGTAAGTCTATATAGTGTGTGCTGTGTATATAGTGTCATAATGTAAGTCTATATAGTGTGTGCTGTGTATATAGTGTGTGCTGTGTATATAGTGTGTGCTGTGTATATAGTGTGTGCCGTGTTTATAGTGTCTATAATGTAAGTCTATATAGTGTGTGTGGTTTGAATATATAGTGTGTGGTGTTCATGTGAATTGTATATAGGGTGTTTAATCTCACATTTTTTGTGTGCAAAATAATTTCCCACCCATAGAGCCCTCTGCAGTAAGTCAGATGCTCAGAACCCCCCCCTGCAGTATAATCTCCCCCATGGAGCCCTCAGTAGTTATTATTCTGCAGGGGGGGGTCAGAGCGTTTGATTGACTGTTCAGGGTTCTATAGGGGAATAACTCCTTCCCCCCCCCCCAAGAGCCATAAGGGCGGATTTACACGAACGTGTAATTTGTCCGTGCAACGCGCGTGCTTTTCACGCGCCTCGCACGGACCTATGCAAGTATATGGGGCAGTGCAGACTGTCAGTGATTTTTGCGCAGCGTGAGTCTGCTGCGTAAAACTGACGACATGTCCTATATTTCTGCGTTTTTTGCGCATCACGCACCCATTGAAGTCAATGAATGCGTGAAAATCACGCATGCCACACGGAGGCACCTCCGTGGGACGTGCGTGATTTGCTCAACAGCAGTAAAACTATGATTGCAAACAGAAAAGCACCAGGTGCTACAAACATACAAACAGAGTGTCATAATGATGGCGGGTGCGCGAAAGGCACGCAGCTGCGCATCATATGGTGATGACACACGGAGCTGTTAAGTGCCTTTTGCGCGCGCAAAACGCCGCATTTTTTGTGTGCGCAAAACGCACACGCTCGTGTAAATCCGCCCTAAGTGTCAGACACTTAGACCCTCCCATAGGGCACTCAGCAGTCAGTCAGATGCACTGGGGAGGGGTGTCTGACTGCTTAAAGGGTAACTAACGAAACTTTTTAAAAAAAATTACATGTCATAGTGACATGTCAAATGTTCTAATCGGTGGGGGTCCGGGCACTGAGACCCCACCAATGGCTGAAACAAAGTGGCAGAAGCGCTCAGGTGAGTGAGGAGCCACTTTGTTTCTGATCGTCTTTCCTCTGATAGCCGAGCATGCGGTCTATGGGCACAACAGAAAGTCTATGAGTCCGTACACCGCGACGAGGAAAGACAATCAGAAATTAAGTGGAACAGCGCTCACCCGAGCACTCCTGCTGCTTTGTTTTAGTGATCGGTGGTGGTCTCAATGCTGGGACCCCCATCAATCAAAACTTCTGACATATCACTCTCACTATGACACGCCAAATGTTTTTTAAAAGTTTAGTTACCTCTTGGGGACTGAATTTATTGATTTGAGTTAATGTATGGGCCTGGGTCTTAATTTGCTTAGGGGTCTGGGGTATAAGACAATTTATGGTGTTTATGTCTGAATTTTTATGTTGCTATAGACGCTGAAAATGGCTACAGAATCAAGGGGAAAAGATTTCTCATCAGGAAACTGCAGTCATCAGGAGAAGTCGCCATAGCGGTCTGTGTCAGATGGAGAAGAAAAGAGAACGACCTATCAGTGAAGACATCACCTGTGAGTCATTGCATTTATCTGTCACCTCTCCTGACATGTCTGTTATCGGAAATCCTTGTATTCCACATAAAGTCTTTGTGTACCCAGGACTAATAGACAAATGTGTGTTACCATTCCCCTTGTCAGGAGGATGTGTCCCTACACAGTGTGATACTGTCAGCGATGGTTGAAGACTGTCAGTGTGTAGGGACACAGCCCTTTGACAAGGGGAATCGTAGCACTCATTTGTCAATGCTCACACAGAAAGGTGGTGTTTAATATAGACATGACGTGGCAGGGCGGTGGTGGACAAGGGGGCCCAAGCTTGTGGAACAGCCCAGGGCCCATGGTTTACTTAATCCGCCACTGTCCATAATGGAAGTCCCGGACCGAATACAGTGCAGGGAGCCGGGCTCCTAGCATCATAGTTATGTACGACGCTAGGAGTCCCTGCCTCGCTGCCGGACAACTGTCCCGTACTGAAAACATGATTACAGTACAGGACAGATGTCCGGCAGCGAGGCAGGGACTCCTAGCGTCGTACATAACTATGATGCTAGGAACCCGGCTCCCTGCAGTGTGTTCGGTCCGGGACTTGCGCCCGAAATACGTTCCGTCCATTACGGACGTAACATGGTCGTGTGAATCCAGCCTAAAAGTAGTAAAATATAGAAAAAATCTATATATATTTGGTATCATCGTAATCGTATTGACCCACAGAATAAAGTTAACATGTTGTTTTAATTGCACAGTGAATTCTGTTAAAAGTGCAAAAAACAATGGAGGAATCGCTGTTGTTTTTTCATTTTCCACCCCACAAATAATTTTCCCCCCGTTACCTAATACATTATATGGCACAATAAATGGCGCTACGAAAAACTACAACTCGTTTCACAAAAATCAAGCTCCCATAGGACTATATCGACGGAAAAATAAAAAAATGATGGCTTTTGGAAGGTGGGGAGGAAAAAATTAAAATGAAAATCTGAAAATTGTTTACGATGGAAAGGGGTTAATGTTCTATATACACTTGGTTTAATGGGACCCATCGGGAGTTCCGTCGGCTTCCTGGTATTTTTGATGAAATGAATAGCGCAGTCTAAAATGCTATTTTTGTAATCAAAGATACACAAACTGTAACTGTAACAACTGTAACGGACCCCATTGGATTTGACGGTATCCATCTTTTACAGAAGCCACGACGCTAGTGTGACAGAGCTTATAAATACATTTTTGAAAACCCTAAGCAAGCAATGTCCCTTATTAATATAGGCGAAACTGAATTGTAGTTGTGTAACTTAAGCTACCCATCATACAACTGTCTCGTCATATGTCCATCGAAAAAGACACTAGACCACTTCATGAGAATAATATTATACAACTTGCTTTCTCTGACATTCGGGCATTGACCCTTCTCTGTTTTTACGATGAAAAGAGCTATTATTACACTTATTATGGCGTTATCATTACATCGACTTCCAAGCATAATCAGCAGTGTAATTTTGAGTCAGCATTTGTGGAATAAACAAGCCGTGAAATGCATACGTTCGCTGCTCATTAAGGAACCACTGAAATAGAATGGTAATCAATAAAATACGGGTTCCTGCTATGTTTCTGAGATGACCCTCCAGCAATCAGCATCACAAGCTTGGCTAATGGGTCTAGAAGGCAGTTGAGTATTTCTTTAAACTTTTTCTATAGAAAACAGAAATCAGAGGAATATATTATGACATTTCTATTTATGTGCATATTTACAAGCTAAAAAGCAGAATTGTTATTTATATTTTATGAGCACAAAATTAAAGGAGCACAAATCTTATAGAAAAAGCTTATAAAAGTGCAGCTTATAAAAAGAGCTGCTAATATCATTCACAAATATGTACAGATGTGTCCTTCTTTACCTTTTCCTCTCATCTCAACATATCCTGAGACGTGTAGTGCGAGATGAGCAGCTTTGAAAAAGAAAACACATGATTTTGCCATATTCTGTCACAAGATGTCTATTCTATATGTCTCTATGTGTGGCCACCCAGTGGTTGTGATGTGAATTGCAGACTATCGAGGGTTTTGCTAGCATGTCGTGATTTTGTATTGAATTTGTTTCATGATAAATTGAGTCCTTAACCAAATTCAAGGTAAGGTTAGACACATATGTACATTTTCCTGGAGGTTTGCAGAACTAGAGAAATTTGATATAAATAGGAGATTATTGGAGTAGACATTTTTCAAAATGTCTCCATTGTAAAACACAACCTGTTAGCCTCTTCTTAGACTGAAATGGCTGTGTACAATCAATAACAGATTGCATTCAACTGCACAGCAATATAGATAGAATTTTCTCTAGGTTTAGTTTCTTTTTATTGCAAGCAAATAAAAACGTTAAAGGGTAACTAAACGTTCAACAAACTTCTGACGTGTCATAGTGACATGTCAGAAGTTTTGATTAGTGGGGGTCCCCACCAATCGCTAAAATGAAGTGGCAGAAGCGCTCGTGTGAGCACTCACGAGCTTCGTTTCTGTTCGGCCTTTTTCGGAAATCAATGTATCGGTGTATAGGCTCAATAGAAAGTCTATGAGCACGTACTCCGATACATCGGCTTTCCGGAAAAAGCCGAACAGAAACTAAGCGGCTGAGCGCTCACATGAGCACTTCTGCCGCTTGGTTTTAGCGATTGGTGTGGGTCTCTGTGCTCAGGCCCCCACCAATCAATGCTTATGACATGTCACTATGACATGTCAGGAGTTTGTAGACGTTTAGTTACCCTTTAACCCCCCTTAATACACCCCAACCCTGTATTTTTCTTCCTGACTGCCTTCAGCACATGTATACTGAGTGCCATTTTTGTCCAGCATAAATTCCATGGATCAGTTTCAATATGAATCCACATTAGAATGGGAAATTGAGCGATCTGAGTGATTTAAACAAGGCATTGTTATAAGTGCTGGACTAGCGGGGTCCAGTATTTAAAAAAAAACTGACAGCCTTGTGGGGTCGTCAACAACTCCTCGACTAAAGGGGTCAGGGGAGGATTCAAGAATCATTCCGACAAACAGGTATTGCACATTAAAAAAAAAATTACAACACACAACTAGTCGTTTCTTAGTACAGATAGGTATAACAGCAGACGACCTGTTAGGGATCTGCCAGGTACTTTATTAAGGCGTTACAGTGTTTTTTAGGGTTCGCCAACTATTACAGGAGATTTATTGCCAACTTCTCGGTCGTCGCTAAGCCTCTTACGGACCTTACTCGCAAGGGTGCTGATGTCCTCCATTGGCCCCCTGAGGCCGTCCAGGCCTTTGAGACCCTCAAGAAGTGCTTTATCTCGGTCCCCTTGCTGATTCAGCCCAACCAGGAGGAGCCATTTATTGTGGAGGTTGACGCATCCGAGGTGGGAGTGGGGGCCGTCTTGTCCCAGGGTACCAGCTCCCTCACCCATCTCCGCCCCTGTGCTTACTTCTCTAGGAAGTTTTCACCCACGGAGAGTAACTATGATATTGGCAACCGCGAACTTCTAGCCATTAAATGGGCTTTTGAAGAGTGGCGGCATTTCCTGGAGGGGGCCAGACACCAGGTAACGGTCCTTACGGATCACAAGAATCTGGTTTTCCTAGAATCGGCCCGGAGGCTTAATCCTAGACAAGCTCGGTGGGCACTATTCTTTACCAGATTTAATTTCTTGGTTACCTATAGGGCTGGGTCCAAGAATATTAAGGCTGATGCTCTGTCACGTAGTTTCATGGCCAATCCTCCTTCCGAGAAGGATCCTGCTTGTATTTTACCCCCTGGTATAATCGTTTCTGCCACGGATTCTGATTTAGCTTCTGATATTGCGGCTGATCAGGGTTCAGCTCCCGGGAACGTCCCTGAGGACAAACTGTTTGTTCCCCTGCAATACCGGCTAAGGGTACTCAGGGAAAACCATGACTCCGCTCTATCTGGTCATCCTGGCATCTTGGGCACCAAACACCTCATTACCAGAAACTATTGGTGGCCTGGGTTGCCTAAAGACGTTAGGGCTTACGTCGCCGCTTGTGAGGTTTGCGCTAGGTCCAAAACCCCTTGGTCCCGACCTGCGGGCCTACTACGTTCCTTGCCCATTCCCCAGAGACCTTGGACCCATATCTCCATGGATTTTATCACCGATTTGCCCCCATCTCAGGGCAAGTCGGTGGTGTGGGTGGTAGTAGACCGCTTCAGCAAGATGTGCCACTTTGTGCCCCTTAAGAAGCTACCTAACGCCAAGACGTTAGCTTCTTTGTTTGTGAAACACATCCTGCGTCTCCATGGGGCCCCAGTCAATATCGTTTCTGACAGAGGGGTACAATTTGTTTCCTTATTTTGGAGAGCTTTTTGTAAAAAGTTGGAGATTGATCTGTCCTTCTCCTCCGCCTTCCATCCCGAAACTAATGGCCAAACGGAAAGGACTAACCAATCCCTGGAACAATATTTAAGGTGTTTCATCTCTGACTGTCAATTCGATTGGGTCTCATTCCTTCCCCTTGCTGAATTTTCCCTGAATAACCGGGTCAGTAACTCGTCAGGGGTCTCCCCGTTTTTCTGTAATTTCGGGTTTAACCCAAGGTTCTCCTCCGTTTCCCCTGGTTGTTCCAATAATCCTGAGGTAGAGGATGTTCATCGGGAACTGTGCACAGTCTGGGCCCAGGTTCAGAAGAACCTAGAGGCGTCCCAGAGCGCACAAAAGATTCAGGCTGATAGTAGACGTTCTGCTAACCCCCTGTTTGTCGTCTGGGATTTGGTCTGGTTGTCGTCCAGGAATTTGCGCCTTAAGGTCCCGTCCAGGAAGTTTGCTCCCCGATTTATTGGACCTTATAAGATCATTGAAGTCCTCAACCCTGTATCCTTCCGTCTGGAGCTGCCCCCATCCTTTCGCATACATGACGTCTTCCATGCCTCCCTCCTTAAACGCTGCTCCCCGTCCTGGTCCCCCTCGAGGAAACCTCCTGTTCCCGTTCTCACCCCTGAGGGGGTGGAATTCGAGGTGGCCAAGATTATGGACAGTAGGATGGTCCAGGGCTCCCTCCAGTACCTGGTCCATTGGAGAGGATACGGGCCGGAGGAGAGGACTTGGGTACCTGCCCGTGATGTTCACGCTGGGGTATTGATCAGGAGGTTCCACCTTCTCTTCCCTACTAAACCGGGTCCTCTTAGTAAGGGTCCGGTGGCCCCTCATAAAAGGGGGAGTACTGTTAGGGATCTGCCAGGTACTACGTCTAGGTATACTCCTGGGATTAATCAATCCACACCTGAGGCCAGACCTGTTAGACTGACACCGTCTCCCACCAACCAGGGTGGCAGGCTCAGGAGTGAGAGAGCCTATCGCGGCCTGGTCAGTCGGAGTTAGCTCCGCCCCCTGTCCTTTATTACCTGCCGTGTTCTCTTCCTCAGTGCTTGTAATTCTTCTGGATTCCTGGCCCCACTGCTGCTTGCTCCAGCCTGCTTCTGCCGTGCTTCTGCCTTGCTGCAGTTCCGCTTAACCTGCTTCGCTTTGCCCCTGGCTTGCTTCCTTCTCCGTGCTCACGTTGGTATACTCCACTTCATCCTGGTCCTGACTACTCATTCACCGCTCCGTTTCCTCGCGGCGTTCCGTGGGCTACTGCCCCTTCCCTTGCGTGTCCCCTGTTTGTTCTCCCGTGCACTTAGACAGCGTAGGGACCGCCGCCCAGTTGTACCCCGTCGCCTAGGGCGGGTCGTTGCAAGTAGGCAGGGACAGGGCGGTGGGTAGATTAGGGCTCACTTTCCCTTCACCTTCCTCCTGCCATTACACGACCAGTTTGAGTGCCATTGCTGACTAAGGGAAACTAAGGCCTTTATTCACCCATGCGGCGTTCCAGGTTACACAGCAGCTTTTCTGAAGCGGTTTGGTGAATAAGGGATCGTTGACAAGGAGTGCTGTCTTAGTTTCTATTTTCTTAACATTACAGGACTGTGGATCAAGTGCTGTCGCTTATTAGTTAATGTTTAGCAGTTTTAGGAAAAATTCCAAACTAGTATTTGCTGTGCTCGGCCAGCACCGCAAGTATCATTTCAAGTAAATTCATATATTTTTCCCGGCCTCCAAACGCTGATTGACACTTTCTTTCCTATTACTGTACATAGGGAGAAAAGTGTCAATCGGTGGCTGGAAGGCGAGAGAAAATATATGAATTTACTTGAACTGATACTTGCGGTGCTGGCCGTGCGCAGCAAATATTAGTTCTTAATTTTTCTAAAACTACTAAACATTAACTATATGAATCGTGAATCTCTAAATATAAATTGACTCATAATTGTGTCACTGGCCGCGCACCACAAGTATAGGTTCTAAATTCTCCTATACTACTTAAAGGCTATGTACAACTTTGAAATTGTTGCTTTTTTTTTAAAATAAAAGTCTATCCGCGGGACTGATGGGTTCAGTGA
This sequence comes from Rhinoderma darwinii, assembly GCF_050947455.1. Classification (NCBI taxonomy): domain Eukaryota; kingdom Metazoa; phylum Chordata; class Amphibia; order Anura; family Rhinodermatidae; genus Rhinoderma; species Rhinoderma darwinii. Next base: position 350,179,254 of record NC_134690.1, read on the forward strand.
CAGCGGGTCCTGCGTGTCTCTGTTCGTAACTTAGATGTGATCGATTACAGGTGGATCATGCGTGTCATGGACACACAGGACCCACTGACACTGAACCCGTCAGTGCCGCTGACCTAACGGATTCAGGTCTTAGTGCAAGATACAGCTGCTCTGTCTAGAGGATACAAAGCAGCTGCATCTCAAAAAGTAAAAATAGTTTTTAATAAGAAGTATTTTGAAAGTTGCTCCAATCACACTTTAAAAAAACAACACGATTTTAAAGGTGTACATAGCCTTTAACATTTACTAATAAGTGACTGCACTCTGAAATCAGAGCGTATGTTACTTCTTTATGCTGTCCTCAGACCAATCCACTTTAAGGAGTCCGGGGGAGAGTATAGTGTCTGGTCACTTGGCTGCCTGCAAACACATCAAAAGAAGCAAAGAGAACAACGGAGATAGAGGAGGGACAATAAAATAGGCTAGAAGGGTGCACTTACCACTTTCTATAGTAAAAGGAGATGGAGAGAGATAAGGCCATTCACACCCCTAGTCAACCAGCACAACAGTGAGACAGATTACAGAGAAGAAATCAGAACAGGTTGAGAACATTCATCTGCAATTTCCAAGAGGTATTTCAGGAAAAAAATTTCAGTAGTCAGAAATATGATGTTTTCAGCGTATTACAAATTTAGCCTAGTGAACAGAGGCATATATTTTTTTTTTAATAAAGTCCTCAAAAGGATAGACAGTGCCATTGGAGATATCTATTTCAGATATGCTGGCTAAAGCCGGATAAATAATGGCAAATTTCAATCTATTCTTTACTGTACAAAAAAGTTAACGCATTTCCTCCCTAGATAAACCCTTCACTTACAGTAGGTCTGCTTGAAAAACGAAATTACTGAAAAGTAAACTAGTGTAATACATAACATTTAATAAATACATAAATAAAATCCCCAAAATATCACAATATCATTTGACTGACTATAGAGACACCTTTTTTAGGGATTGCAGGGTACATGTAATGCTAAGTAGTACCATTAGACCCTTTGCACATTATGTTTGGGAAATCTGCTCTCGTGTATCCAAATAGAATTGGATAAGATCCTATATTTCTTTTTGATCAAAAAACAAGTACGGGATAGAGGATCTCTCAAACACAGAATAGAAAATAAAGGTTAGCTTGGTTAAGGACAGGATCACACACACAGTTTTGATGCAGTTTTTTGACAGTGTTTGGATCAGGGTTTTTTTTTAGCAAAAGCCAGAAGTGGATCCAAAATGAAGTAAAGGTATAAAGAAAAGACTGATGCATCTACTTTCTTTGGTGTTTATTTCTGTGTTTGGCTAAAAAAAAAAAACTTAGCCAAAAGCTGAATCAAAAACTGCATCAAAACTGTGTGTGTGATCCTGTCCTTAAAGGGCTGAGTTAAAATTTACTAAAGGCTTTCAAATCCAACCTTTCCTTAGGACAACAATAGGATCACTGACCCTTTATCCAGACGCTGCTAGAGATGAAAAGCTTCCTTTTTCTTGCAGTTAAGTGTGGTGAAATGTCTATCATAGCTAAGATCTTCAAGCGAACATTTGATTTCTTTACCTAAGGATTACGTTTTAGTAGGAATGTATAAACCCTTGCCTCCACTAGTATATCTGTTTGTATGTCCTGAGGCCTACTGAATGCTGCCTTCACATGTAACTTAAAGGAAATCCTATTTCAATTGTGTCCAAACCCTTGTAGAAAATGATACATAAAAACTACTATAAAAAAAAAAAAAAAAAAATCCAATCCTAAAAAAGGCAAAATATAACTGGAACCAATGATGAAAATCTGACAAGATGCTTTTAGATTGAAAACTAATGTGAGAGATCTGCAGCGTGACATCCTTGTAAAGAAAGAATTCTCAGTGCTAAAAAGTAAACTAAACCTAGAAAAATGGAGAAAGCAAAATGATAGCAATTTTTCTGCAAGCTCCTGAACAAAACAGTGTTGTAGAAAACAGCGTCCATCTACTCATCCTCTACATTTTTGACAAGAGATCTACAGAAGGTTGGAGCGCATCTTTGCAGACAGATTAGTTGGGTAATATTCTGCTGTAGCAAGCAGCATCCTAGTCAGAAACAAAGCAGATATTCTGCCTGTTAAACAATGTATGGGGACGAGCGATCATTAATAAGAATATTTTTCCCCATACATTTTCATCTTGTGCAGGAAGATATAATGCCAACCAGTGACCATTTTTCTCGCCGCATAAAAGATCCGATCAGCCAGCAAACGGCTGATCGCTGCCCTGTTGACACAGGGCACCCGATAATTGACCCTTGTAAAAAGGCCTTTAGCCCCAATCCTTTTTACAAATAAAGTGTGTCACATGCACTAGCATTAGAATGGACAAAATGAAGTTCTCTTAGGACTCAAATTGAAGACTTGGTCTTTTGGATTGTAATGTCACGGATGTGTTGGCTTGCTCCACCGCACTGCTGCTAATGGGAAACAGGAATATGTAGTATCACCATTGCATTACCCAGAGAACAGCAACACCTGGGAAGACAGCGCACACAGCCAGAGACCAGTGGCGGATTAAGTAGACCATAGGCTCTGGGCTGTTACCCAAACTTGGGACCCCTTCTCCACCGCCGCCCTGCCGCGCCATAACTATTGTTAACACTACCTTTTGTGCAAAAATTAACAAATGGGTGTTACAATTCCCCTTGTCAAAGGGCTGCGTCCCTAAATACTGACAGTATCACATTGTGCAGGGACACATCCTCCTGACAAGGTGAATGGTAACACCAATTTGTCTATCAGTCCTGGACTGCACAAAGACTTTTTATGAAATACAAGGATTTCCTATAGTCAGGAGAGGTGACAGATTCTCAATAAATCTAGTGACTCACCGATGACGACGTCTCAGATTCTAGTAGTTTGTTTTCCTCTTTTCGTCTCCATCCAGGCACAAAGCACTCCCCCTTGTATATAGTGCTACACAGTGCTTCCCCTCTTGTATATAGTGTCACACAGTGCTTCCCCCTTGTATCTAGAGCCACATAGCGCCTACCCCCTTGTATATTGTGCTACACAGAGCTTCCCCCCTTGTATATAGTGTCACAAAGCGCTTCCCCCTTGTATGTAGTGCTACACAGCTCTTCCCCCTTGTATATAGTGTCACCCAGCGCTTCCCCCTTGTTTATAGAGCCACACAGTGCCTCCCCCCTTGTATATAGTGCTACATAGAGCTTCCCCCTTGTTTATGCTACACAGCTCCCCCCATTGTATATAGTGCTACACAGCGCTCCCCCTTGTATATAGTGCCACACAGCGCTACCCTCCTTGTATATAGTGCTAGATGGCGCTCACCTCTATTGTATATAGTGCTACACGGCGCTCTTGCCTTGTATATAGTGTCACACAGCGCTCCCCCTTGTATATAGTGCTACACAGCGCCCCCTTGTATATAGTGTCACATAGTGCTCCCCCTTGTATATAGCGCTACACCACACTCCCCCTTGTATATAGTTCACCACAGTGCTTCCCCCCTTGTATATAGTGCAACACAGCGCTTCCCCCCTCGTAGATAGTGTTACACAGCGCTCCCCCATGTGTACAGTGCCACACAGCGCTCCCCCTTGTATATAGTGCCACTCAGTGCTACCCTTTCTTTTATATAGTGCTACACAGCGCTCACCACCATTGCATATAGTGCTACACAGCGCTCCCCCTTGTTTATAGTGTCACACAGCGCTCCCCCTTGTATATAGTGACACACAGCGCTTCTCCCCTTGTATATAGTGCTACACGGTGCTTCCCACTTGTAAATTGTGTGACATAGCACTTCCCCCATTTGTATATAGTGCTACATAGCGCTTCTCCTCTTTTTATATAGTATCACACAGCGTTCCTCCCTTGTATATAGTGCTACACTCCGCCCCCTTGTATATAGTGCTACACAGCGCCCCCCTTGTATATAGTGCCACACAGCACTGCCCCCTGTATATAGTGCCAAACAGCATTTCCTCCCTTGTATATAGTGTCACACAGCGCTTCCCCCCTTGTATATAGTGCTACACAGCGCCCCCTTGTATATAGTGTCACAAAGCGCTCCCCTTGTATATAGTGCTACACAGCGCTCCCCCTTGTATATAGTGCTACACAGCGCTTCCCCCCTTGTATATAGTGTTATACAGTACTTTCCCCCTTGTATATAGTGTCACACAGCGCTCCCCATTGTATAAATTGCTACACAGTGCTTCCCCATGTATATAGAGATACACAGCGCTCCCCTCCTTGTATATAGTGCTACACAGTGCTTCCCCCCTCCCTTGTATATAGTGCTACAAAGCGCTTCCCCTCTCCCTTGTATATAGTGCTACACAGCACTTCTCCCTCCCTTGTATATAGGGCTACACAGTGACCTCCCCCCCTTATATATAGTGCTACACGGCGCTCACCCCCATTGTATATAGTGCTACACGGCGCTCTTACTTGTATATACAGTGAAGGAAATAAGTATTTGATCCCTTGCTGATTTTGTAACTTTGCCCACTGTCAAAGACATGAACAGTCTAGAATTTTTAGGCTAGGTTACTTTTACCAGTGAGAGATAGATTATATAAAAAAAAAAAAAGAAAATCACATAGTCAAAATTATATATATTTATTTGCATTGTGCACAGAGAAATAAGTATTTGATCCCTTTGGCAAACAAGACTTAATACTTGGTGGTAAAACCCTTGTTGGCAAGCTTTTGTAGTTGATGATGAGGTTTGCACACATGTTAGATGGAATTTTGGCCCACTCCTCTTTGCAGATCATCTGTAAATCATTAAGATTTCGAGGCTGTCGCTTGGCAACTCGGATCTTCAGCTCCCTCCATAAGTTTTCGATGGGATTAAGGTCTGGAGACTGGCTAGGCCACTCCATGACCTTAATGTGCTTCTTTTTGATCCACTCCTTTGTTGCCCTGGCTGTATGTTTCGAGTCATTGTCGTGCTGAAAGACCCAGCCACGAGCCATTTTTAATGTCCTGGTGGAGGGAAGGAGGTTGTCACTCAGGATTTGACGGTACATGGCTCCATCCATTCTCCCATTGATGCGGTGAAGTAGTCCTGTGCCCTTAGCAGATAAACACCCCCAAAACATAATGTTTCCACCTCCATGCTTGACAGTGGGGACGGTGTTCTTTGGGTCATAGGCAGCATTTCTCTTCCTCCAAACACGGCGAGTTGAGTTAATGCCAAAGAGCTCAATTTTAGTCTCATCTGACCACAGCACCTTCTCCCAATCACTCTCAGAATCATCCAGATGTTCATTTGCAAACTTCAGACGGGCCTATACATGTGCCTTCTTGAGCAGGGGGACCTTGCGGGCACTTCAGGATTTTAATCCATTACGGTGTAATGTGTTACCAATGGTTTTCTTGGTGACTATGGTCCCAGCTGCCTTGAGATCATTAACAAGTTCCCCCCGTGTAGTTTTCGGCTGAGCTCTCACCTTCCTCAGGATCAAGGATACCCCACGAGGTGAGATTTTGCATGGAGCCCCAGATCGATGTCGATTGACAGTCATTTTGTATGTCTTCCATTTTCTTACTATTGCACAAACAGTTGTCTCCTTCTCACCCAGCGTCTTACTTATGGTTTTATAGCCCATTCCAGCCTTGTGCAGGTCTATGATCTTGTCCCTGACCTCCTTAGAAAGCTCTTTGGTCTTGCCCATGTTGTAGAGGTTAGAGTCAGACTGATTAATTGAGTCTGTGGACAGGAGTCTTTTATACAGGTGACCATTTAAGACAGCTGTCTTTAATGCAGGCACCAAGTTGATTTGGAGTGTGTAACTGGTCTGGAGGAGGCTGAACTCTTAATGGTTGGTAGGGGATCAAATACTTATTTCTCTGTGCACAATGCAAATAAATATATATAATTTTTACTATGTGATTTTCAGTTTTTTTTTTTATATAATCTATCTCTCACTGGTAAAATTAACCTAGCCTAAAAATTCTAGACTGTTCATGACTTTGACAGTGGGCAAACTTACAAAATCAGCAAGGGATCAAATACTTATTTCCTTCACTGTAGTGCCACACAGCGTTCCCCCTTGTATATAGTGCTACACAACGCCCCCTTGTATATAGTGTCACACAGTGCTCCCCCTTGTATATAGCGCTACACAGCACTCCCCCTTGTATATAGTTCACCACAGTGCTTCCCCCCTTGTATATAGTGCAACACAGCGCTTCCCCCCTCGTATATAGTGTCACACAGCGCTCCCCCTTGTGTACAGTGCCACACAGCGCTCCCCCTTGTATATAGTGCCACTCAGTGCTACCCTTTCTTGTATATAGTGCTACACAGCGCTCACCACCATTGCATATAGTGTTACACAGCGCTCCCCCTTGTTTATAGTGTCACACAGCCCTCCCCCTTGTATATAGTGACACACAGCACTTCTCCCCTTGTATATAGTGCTACACGGTGCTTCCCACTTGTTAGTTGTGCGACATAGCACTTCCCCCCCTTATATATAGTGCTACATAGCGCTTCTCCTCTTTTTATATGGTGTCACACAGCGTTCCTCCCTTGTATATAGTGCTACACTCCACCCCCCTTGTATATAGTGCTACACAGCGCCCCCCTTGTATATAGTGCCACACAGCACTGCCCCCTGTATATAGTGCCTAACAGCATTTCCCCCCTTGTATATAGTGTCACACAGCGCTTCCCCCCTTGTATATAGTGCTACACAGCGCCCCCTTGTATATAGTGTCACACAGCGCTCCCCCTTGTATATAGTGCTACACAGCGCTCCCCCTTGTATATAGTGCTACACAGAGCTTCCCCCTTGTATATAGTGTTATACAGTACTTTCCCCCTTGTATATAGTGTCACACAGCGCTCCCCCTTGTATATATTGATACACAGTGCTTCCCCATGTATATAGAGATACACAGCGCTCCCCTCCTTGTATATAGTACTATACAGTGCTTCCTCTCCTTGTATATAGTGCTACACAGCGCTTCCCCCTCACTTGTATAAAGTGCTACACAGTGCTTCCCCCTCCCTTGTATATAGTGCTACAAAGCGCTTCCCCTCTCCCTTGTATATAGGGCTACACAGTGACCTCCCCCCTTATTTATAGTGCTACACAGCGCTTCCCCCTCCGTTGCATAGAGTGCTACTCAGCTCCCCCCCTTTTATATAGTGCTACACAGCGCTTCCCCCCAAAAAAACAAAACAAATAAAAAATATTGTACTTACCTTGCCCCGTTTCTGTGACGAACGGAGCGCTACACATCCTCCGGGCGGGATGCATGCACAGACCAGCGTGATGCAGTGATGTCATGATGCCGACCTGCGCAGGGAGTCTTCCCAGTGCCTTATAGGCTGCAGGCCTATCGTGGCCTCAAGCCTATAGTATTCATTTGTATCTGCCTCCTGCGGACGCAAATACAAGTGAATGTGGCTGTCGCTAACACCGGGCCCCCTCCGGTGCTAGCGACGCCACTGGGCATGAGGGGGCATGTGCGATCATGTGCGGTTCGGGCAACCATGGGCACTCTGGAAGCCTCGGACCCCAGGTGGCCGCCTGAATGATGATCCGCCACTGCCAGAGTCACAACGCCTGGTCAACACTAACACTAGGAGCCAATGAGTTGCAGCCTGATGATGTCACTACAGTCACTACACTCCACTTGCAGGTTATTCATTGATTTTCATGCCATTATTGCAGATTTTCTGGTGTTTGCTCAAATTTTGTTTGTTCTCCAGTGTTTGACCCCCGTTTGATTCTTGGATTCTGCTGTTTGCCTGCCTTTCTCATTCTAATTTGCGCCAACCGTGTTATTGATCTTTGGTTTTCATTCCTGGATTACGAGTCTGCTGATCTGGTACTATTGATTAACTCGGCTTGCCTGACCATTTTTCAGTTAGCCACCGCCTACTAGAAGCCATCCTGGGGTCCACAAACTGGTAGCCCCTGCAGCGGAGTTGAAACACCCTTGAAGATGTTGCCTGCTGCTCCTAAACTTGTCCGAATGCTACCCCATCTGTATGCCTCTGACCTGCTCTCCAGCTCCTCTGCCTGGTTTCCAACTGCTCTGCCAAATGCATTAAATAACATCAGCATCCAGGTAAGCTTTCCCTGTATTTTGTGTGAAATGTCATACGGGAGAGAAAACGGTTGTGAAAAAATTAACTTTCAAATAGGATAGGAGAAAGATGACAAAGGGACTGACTGACGCACACATTCCACCACCTCACGCAGCATCACACAAATCTTGTGTTAGAAAGTATGTACAGGCAGGAGTGTAACTATAGGTGGTGTAGATGTTGCGGTCGCACTTAGGCCCTGGAGCCTGAGGGAGCCTTAAAGGTCGCTAATACCGTACATATGAAGACATCTGTATTATAAATCACCTGTGATAGTTGGAGGTGGGGGGCATTACAGATTTTGTACTGGGGCCCAGGAGCTTCACGTTATGCATCTGTGTACAGGAACAATGCAAAAACACTATAGTGCTTAGGAAGATGCAAGGGCATACCTAGGGGGGGCTGGCAGTGCCTGTGCCCTGGGTGTTTAAGGGTCACCAAAAAACTACTCTGCTTTGCCAGTGAACTAAACTGAATCTTTGCCGCAGGTGAGGGAAAGCCTAGCTACCAGTTTATTCATCTTTCTGCTTTTTGGTACGATAATAGTACATAATTTTGTATGTGTCACCTCATAATATAATATAGAGGCTTAACAAATATCTTATTTACACATGGACTCCTTACATTTGATTAAATGGTAATGCATGGTTTGGTTTTTCATAATTGTCCTTTGTAAAATAACTTTTCCATGAAAGAAAACAACACATTATCGTAATAATAAGGTTAACTTCACAATATGAGTGCATTTTATAGAATGTCCATAAATTGGCAGTGACATCGATAAGTCAAGCAGTGCTGTCATTTTCTTTGTACTTGCTGAAAATTGCTTTCTGTGAAAGAACTACAAGTTTTATGCGTGAGTCATCAAATTTAAGCTTTGTATCTACAGAAAAATGCATTACATATGTTTTCTATGGCATTTATGTCAAAGTGTCACTTTAAGATCTGTGTCTATGAGAATCTAAGGACTGTGCAGTTATGATGATTTGGTTTTATTATACTGCTTAGCTCAAGAGCCTACTTTAAAAAATACAGTAGTCTATATTGACCTTGTTCTATAGTATCAAACTAGAAACCCCATTATCTTACCGTATGTATATCTTTAATGTTTTTTTCCATACAGGTCAATAACAGAGTATACTGGATAGAGGTGTTTTTTTTTATTTCAGCCTAAAGGCTGTGTACTTATGCAACCATTTTTTTTATTGTGCCAACATATATAGATATCTATATCTATATATATTTATACATATAGATAGATATATATCTATTTAGATAGATACTACAGTATATACTACAGCATATATCTATATATATATCTACATTTCTTTTTAGGTAACAGCAATTTTCTGCAACCGAAAAGTGACCTCTAGCATATAATTAGTTGTCATGTAAAAACATTTTTTATTTCTCATTTAGTGGAAGCTGACGTCTCTTCTTATCTACCTCCCTAAGATCATGACGCTGTTAACCTATTAGTAATATTTAAAAGGAATGTCTCATGTATTTAATTTTCATTAATTGGACGTAAGTGTGTAGAAGAAAAATAACATGTTTATTCTATTTATTAAATGCAGTTTTGTTACTATCTTGTCTTATCTAGGCCTCCAGCAGTACAATACAACTGCCATTAAATCCCATGCTCTCTAATAATAATGAGATGACTCTGCTCATTCTGTCCCAGTCCATACAGGAAAGCTGACAAGTGAGCTATAAAAAAACAGGACGTTAACCTATTGTAATTGCTCTTATGGCCAATGTGAAAACTGGAATATCTCAAGATTTTGTTATGTGGCTAGTCACATAAAAAGAAAAACTACCAAAATATATGTATATGTTTCAAATAAAAACCTGATTTAAATAATATGTAATTTTCTGAAGATACATTGCCTTTTAATTTTTCTATATGTATTCATGCATATTTTTAATTATTTTAACTTATTTCTATCATATAGCAAAATTTGCCAATTTCCTGCACTGTTGTAGAGGAGATTTTTCAACATAATGCTAATTCTTAATGATAGAAGGTGGAAGAATCATTGGATATATTTCAGAAAAGTCAAGTATATAGTGTAAAGTCATTACAAGTGATATCCCTTTGATAACAATAGTGATAAAAATGATAACAACCTTTATATAGCTTTACATTTGGGGAAGTATCAAACAAGTAATATAATAAGTAATCAAAATAAATTAACAAACAATAAGGCAAAAGGACAGAGGTCCATAAGAGCCTATAATGTAAATTTAATGGAATAGTGACATAAGAAGTACATTGTGTTAATTTTGTCCACAGGGACCAGTTCCATTCGCTGCTGCATGAATCAACCACCCAGCCAGTATCTGAGACACCACCAATATATATTTTCAAAAGTTTGTTTGAAGCCCGATTTTTCATTGGTTTAAAAGCAGTCCATGTGATCACTGCAGCCTGTGATTGGCCTGTGATTGGCTGCAGCGGTCACATGGGATGAAACGTCATCCTGGGAGGCCGGACTGGAGGAAGAAGCAGGAGTTCTGGGTAAGTTAACTTTTAATATTTTTAACCCCAGTGGTAGTCACTGTCCTGGGTGCTGAAAGAGTTACTGCCGATCAGTTAACTCTTTCAGCACCCTGGACAGTGACTATCCCCTGACGTCGCCTAGCAACGCTCCCGTAATTACGGGTGCACACATGTAGCCACCCGTAATTACGGGAGCCCCATAGACCTGTATGGGTCTGCCCATGGAATAATTACGGCCTGAAATAGGACATGTTTTTCAACGACCCGGGCACTTTCCCGTAACCAAACAGGAAGGTACCCGTGGCCAATAGAAGTCTATGGGCCCATAATTATGGGCCGTAATTACGGCGTTTTTACGTTCGTGTGTATGAGAAAATATTGCTTCATTTCATTTCTTTTATGCCTCCAATAACATTATTTACACTCTCTAGCAATTAAATTCATATCGAAAGGTAGCAATTAAATTCATACTGAGAGGTATTTAAATAGTGAGCTTTTACTCTATCCATACCGTAAGTCAACCTCCCGAGCAACGCCGGGTATAAAAGCTAGTATTATATAAACGGCAAAGTGATGCTTCAAGGGCAGCTGGTTGAGTACATAGTAGAGTGGAGTGGAAATATCTGTGGCCATGTCAAGTTGTGTATGGACCATGGACACAGAATAAGTGTAGCACAGGAGAAGTCCTGCAGGTGGCAGAGAGAGGATGTATTAAGGTATATTCACATGCAAAAACAATGGAAAACAGCCCGTGATTTTCAGACGTTTTTTGAGCAACTCGCTTATTTCGCAGCATTTTCGCTGCGTTTTTTATGGCCGTTTTTGGAGCTGTTTTCAATAGAGTCTATGACTCTATAACCAGTGTAATGAGCGACATAAAGCAGAGGCGTTAATATCAGCACTAGACATAAAGATCAACTTGGCTGCTGCGTTCACAATGGATTGAAGCAGAGCTTGAGTTTTACCAATTAAGCATATATGCAGGGGCGTAACTAGGAAAGACTGGGCCCCATAGCAAACTCCTGACCGGGGCCCCCCCCTGGATGCCACATGTCCATTGCCGCGGGCCGTCAGGCTCAGTCACCTCCTGACGGCCGCAGCCATCGGTCTGCAAGTGCTAGCCCCAGTCTCCTCACTTCCGCTCGCCCTTGGCCGGGTCCCGTAGGGTGCGCGCGCACGCTCGTGCCCGCTCTTAAAGGGGCAGCGTGCGCACCGGACTTTAATGTCAAATTAGCCCATGAGTACCCTGGACTATAAGAAGGGCCCAGCACCTTCCTCCGATGCCTGAGCATTGTTGTCATACCCGAAGTTTGTCTATGCAAATGGTCTCCTAGTCTTTTCCAGTTCCGAGTGTTTCCCGTACCTGTATCCTGTACCCCGTGCTATCCTGGTCAAGTGCCGTGCTGAGCTGTAGTCGTGCTGTGCTGGATACCACGCCTGTCCTGCTACACCACGCCTGACATCTGCCTGCTGCCTAGTCCCAGCCGATCCTTCCTTGCTACTGTCCAAGCTGCCACAGGTACCCTATACGAACTATAGACTGTTACCTGTGCCCTGTTGGCCAGCTGCCATACGGTCAAGGCGGTATAGCCCTGTGGGTCCACGAACCCAACGTGACACAGATAATGTAGTAGATGTTACCTGCAGTCCTATGTAACACCACATATAACACACAGTGATAACTCTCTGAGTATAGATAATGTGGTGGATGTTACCTGCAGTCCTATGCAACACCACAGATAACACAGTCATAACTTTCTGAGTACAGATATATATATCTGCACTGCACCTCCAAACTGGAGATACACTTTACACGCATTGTTGGGTCTGGTGTCTCATCTTCCTCTTGACAATACTCTATGGGGTTTAGATCAGGCGAGTTTGCTGCCCAATAAAGCACAGCGATACTGTGGTTATTAAACCAGGTATTGGTTCTTTGGCAGTGTGGGCAGGTGCCAAATCCTGATGCCTGAGCTGTGGCGCTGTACTGTGCCCCTAGTATTGAGAAGTGTTGTGGCCAGTTGTGCCCTCAACATCTACCTAGTAAAGTTGAGTTGCAAGAATTCTCCTGTATTTGTACCACAACACACCTTCATTGGCCCTTACTATCTCGGAGGCCCTCCTTACATGGAGATAATGGAGTTTCCTAGTTTTCTATAAATAAAGCCAATCCTTCTTTGTATGAATAGTCCATCAAGTAAACCTTTAATATTGTAAGTTTACATATTATTAGATGAAAGTGATTCCAATAAGCCATATTTACTCAGTAAAATTTCATTTTTAGATTTAGTTCCACTTTAATGCTCACAATGATGAACAGTGTGACTCTTAAAAGTATTACTAATTAAATTTGCTTTGGAAATATAAGATAGGAAAGGGAAAAGATTAAAAGAAGAAAACATGCAAAGGATGAATATTGAAGTAAATTTCTAGTTACCTTTGCAAAAGTGTGTCTCAGGGTATCCTATTAAAACACTATAGTTATCATTTTAAAATTGCATGTCCTACCATATTTTACAGGTTTTCTCCAAGGCTATGCTCTCCGTCTTAATGAGTAAAAAGAATTGCTAGCTGCCAGGATACGTGGGCTGTCAAGTAGATGTTTCTACCTCAGTTAAGGATTGCCTTACATTTGTATACTAATACTAAAGGTGCCCCAGGGATTTGACTATGGGAGTAAGATATACAAAGTTGACATACATGAAAATAGTGAGCAGAGACCTCGGACGTGTCTCTGCATTTTTGTATGCAGGTGGATAATGTGTCCAGAAATTGTGACTTTAAAAAATACATAGTAAAATTTACGGACTATGGTTGAAACGTGTCTAGATAAACTCTCTCTATTTTCGCTTTTCTCACCACGTGCCATTGATGTGAGAGGTGAATGTCGGCTATGATGGTGAATGAGGGCTGAACGACACGCTACAGTGGAGTAGCTCACCATGAAAATCAACCACGGGGCTACCAGACGTGTGTCTAAAACAACAGTTCAGCAAACCGTATGGGGCTCCGAAGCAGACGGATGTTCATTGGAGAAAAAGGCTTCAATTTGCACGGCTGTATCGGAAGTGGACCACCGATTATTGGCAAAGGGTTGCCTTCTTTGATGAGTCAAGTTTTCTACTTCATCGAACGGATGGACGTTGGCCTGTCAGACGAGAAACATCAGAGAACAAACACCCTGCAACAATTGCTGGAAGAACAGAAACTGTTGATGGCAGCCTTATGGTCTGGGGAATTTCTTCATGACATTCTCTGGGTCCACTCATCCATGTGGAAAGCACTCTGAACTCATTTGTGTATGAATCCATCGTTGTAGATCATGTCCAGCCATACACGCTGTTTGTCTTCCCTGGGGCAGATGGAATCTTCCAGCAAGACAATGCGACATGTCACACGGCTAGAAATGTCCGACAGTGGTTGGAAGAGCACGACCAACAGTTCCAAGTACTTCCCTGGCCATCTAATTCTCCAGATATGAACCTAATTAAGCATCTGTGGGACCACCTCAATCGTCTTGTTCACTCTATGAATCCTCCCCCACGCACCCTCCAGCAAATGTGGGATGCACTGCAGTCAGCATGGCTCCTGATACCTGAGATACCTACCAGCACCTTATTGAGGTAATGACGCATACCAATGGCGTCGAATGAAACCCATTGACTTTAATGGGCTCCGTCGGGTTTCCGTCAAGATGGAAGCTCTTAATGGAGCCTCAAACGCGTCTTAGCTGGTATGATTGGCATTTGAAGGCCTGTTACTTATGATAGTGATTAATATTCAAACATAGAGAAAAAAGTATCATGAAACCCTTTGAGAGCAATGTAGCGCCCTTGAAACTGAGTCACATAAGGCTGCAATTTGTAATGTACACATTTAACCGTTTGAGAACTGAACATGGGAGATACATATTTAATAAAATGAGAGATACATATTTAATAAGTAACAACATAATATATACAATGTGTCATCTTTTGTGAAAGAATCTGCTGCAACTATACTGATTCTTTATTCTTTTCATAGAAAATTTATGCTCACTTGGGGATCTTCAATGAGTTGATTTATTAAAACTTTTATGAATTCATCCTGTGTTTGTCCCTCAATTAAAGTCTTCTGCATTAAGACATATTAACAGACAATTTATTAGACTGACAGCAATAGTACATAAGGAGAGTTTCCATATTAGATCCCTGCTTTTCTACACAAAACCTGCTGTGCCAAATTCTTGTTTATCATTTATATTTGTTGTTTGTTCTGAACTCTAATTACAGTAAAGATTTATAACATTGGTAAATGGAAATTTATTGTGATGATTCATTAAATTATAAATAGTAAATGCAGATAGAGCAATCTCCTTGGATATTGAAGAATAAACATATGGCAAGCAGTCTCCTGGGTATTTTTGTTCATTAAGTTTTGGTATTAAAAGCAGCTCTGAAAGTTTGTGTTTTTATTTTAAATATTTATGATTATAAAACTCACACGTTATGCAAGAGCAATGTATTTGAGGAAACAGGTAATATAGGCATCCTGCCCGGCTAGAGGAAAACTTCAAAATATCAATGAGCACCTTGCATGTTTGATGTGGTGGTTTACATTAGACCAGGCACACCATGTCCTCTGCCACTTTAGCAAATCCTTGTCTCCAGGGCATATGATATATATATATATATATATATATATATATATATATATATATATATATATATATATGTATATACATATATAAAGCAGGGATACATATGACGTTTGTACCCATATGAATACTGTCTTACAATGCCCAAAAACATATTTCTATACAATGTTCAAAAAATACGGCCATTCAGTGCCCAAATTAATAACACCATAAAATAGAAAATACTACTACCATACATTGTCCACATAACACTCCATATGCAGCCCACATACTACCACTATATAGTATTCAAATAAAATGCAGTATCAAAAAAATATTCCTTATAATGTAATATTCCCATATAATAATGCAACAAATTCTTATATAATACTACAATACAACTCCAAAATTATACCACCGTACACCCCTAAAAAATACTGAGTGGTTTTAGGGTTTAATTTTCATCTAGGGTAGTAAAGGTTTTAATAGTGACTATACTTTGTGGTCTAGGTTAATGAACGTTTTAATGGTGACATACCTGGCTGTTGAGGTAAGGGAAGAGGTTAATGGAGACATTCCTCTAGGGCTAAGGTGGTGAAGGGGTAAATTATTAAACCCCTGGTTGTCTTAAAGAGGCTCTGTCACCAGATTTTCAAACCCCTATCTCCTATTGCATGTGATCGGCGCTGCAATGTAGATAACAGTAACGTTTTTCTTTTTCAAAAACGAGCATTTTTGGCCAAGTTATGAGCATTTTTATATTTATGCAAATGAGCCTTTCTTATGGACAACTGGGCGTTTTCAATCTTATTTCCAACTGGGCGTGTATTGTGTTCGTTACATCTGGGTGTCCTCGCTCGTCCGACCCGATGAAGTTCCTGTGGGAGGAAGTGAGTGATCACAGCGTGATCTCGCGAGGACACGCTGTGTGTCTGTGCACTGCCAGAAGCTGGGTGGTAACGAAGAGAAGTGGATGATGTTGATTCGTCAGCATCATACTCTCCCATTCACAACACCCAGCTAGTAAAACAAGTAAACACACCCAGATGTAACGAACACAATACAAGCCCAGTTGGAAATAAGATTAAAAACGCCCAGTTGTCCATAAGAAAGGCTCATTTGCATAAATATAAAAATGCTTATAACTTGGCCAAAAATGCTCGTTTTTTAAAAAGAAAAACTTTACTGTTATCTACATTGCAGCGCCGATCTGCTGCAATAGGAGATAGGGGTTTGAAAATCTGGTGACAGAGCCTCTTTAAGCAGTGAAGCGGTTAATGATTAAACCCCTGGTGCAAATAAATCTGCAACTCCAAATCCTCACAACTCTGATCAACAAAATCTAAGGCTACCAGACAAACCCTTTAAAGTCTATAGTAAAATATAAAATGCACTACATATAACTGTTTTGATGTGTGCCATTTTTGAGGCAATTTTGTGGTTAGTGGAAATTTTTTGTCAAATGCAACATGCAGTATGGCGGTTTTTCAGGTGTAAAGTTTTTCATCTTTTTTTTTAAACTCGTTTTATTGAAAAAAGTCACAATACAAATGTCTTGGGTAAAGAACAGCAATGAAATACATTTAGGCAATAGTACATTACATGAACATAGTAACATAGTAACAGGTCATGACATAGTAGGTCACATAGTAATCTGCAATAATGACATCCCATCGGGCACTGTACATTATTCCAAACAAGATATAGAAGTCCTGCAAATAACTACAGTCATTCCAGCAGCTCTCGTCAAGGTTGCAACAAATGGTTCCTTAGATCAGCAAATCTGTGCGGAGTATACAGAGTGCATGGTGAATCACACCAAATCTGCCATATTTTATAGAATTTACTAATACACCCTCTTTTCTTATATAAAACTTGCTCGTATGGGATAATGGAGTTGATCAGCGATTTCCATTTCGTCACCTTAGGTGGTCGCTGGTCCATCCACCTGAGTGCAATGGTTTTCCTTGCCATAAACAATACCTCTTACAGAAGTATTCGCAGGTGGTATGGCCACTGATCTTCAGGTAACACCCCAAATAGACAGACCTTAGGCGAAAGAGGGACCGGCTGCCTCACCACTTCTTCAACCATTTTTATCACGTCCCCCCAAAAGGAGGCCACCATTGGAAAGTCCCAAATCATATGCCAGAAATCAGATCTGGGAAAACGGCATCTATGGCATTCAGTGCTAGGGTATCTGCCCATTCTATACAGTCTCACCGGAGTGAGATAGCTCTGATGAACTATGGATAGTTGAATCATTTTATTGTTTGCCGCCGGTGAGACCGAGAGAGGGGATGAGAGTATGTCCGCCCATTCCTCCCCCGTCAAATCCGGTATCGAGCCCTCCCACTTATCCTTCACCGGTAACGAAACACTGGCCAATTTAGCTTGTATAAGAGCAGTGTAAATAGCAGAGATCAACCCGCGTGGGCCCTGTGATCTAAAAACTCCAATCAGAGGGAATCGTGAGAGCATGTCGCAGTTGCAAATATCTATAGAAACTCTCTCTAGGGATTTGAAAGTCCTCTTGCATTTGTGTAAAGGACTTAAAGGCATCATTAACATAAACATCCCCAATATTGTGCACCTCAAATCCGCTCCAGAAAGGGGGAGCTTGCCGTTCCAATAGATGAGGAAGAAGGGTATTGTCCCACAGCGGCATGTCCACCTGTATATCCGCATATGCGTAAATTTGTTTGGCAGCCACCCAGGCCTGCACTGCCACCCTATGTATTGGAAGCAGTTCCTTATAGGTTCCCGGAGAACTTTCCATAGGTGTGTGAGCTGTAAATACGCAGCAAAGTGTTGTTCCCGTGTTGGTAACGGGTCTGGCCCGGTCCATAGCTGTAAGTACCGCAGCTGCCCCGCTAGATAGTACATGTACAGGTCCGGTAGTGCCACCCCTCCCATGTGCTTAGGTCTCTGCAGGGTAGACAAACTAAGTTTGGATCTATTGGATCCCCAAATAAAGGTTGGGAATAAGGCATGAAGGGATTTAAAAAAGGCCTTATATACTGGTGTGGCGGCGTGCTCTAGGACATACAAACATTTTAGAAGAATAACCATTTTAATTAAATTTACTCGGCCCGTCACTGCCAATGGAAGGGTACCCCACACTCTAAATTTAAGTCTAATGTATTCCAGCAGAGGGAGTATATTGGTGACTCGGTCCTGCCTATGTTCTCTGTTTATAATAATGCCCAGATATTTGAATGACGACACCATCTGTAATCCATATTCAGCATCCGACCAACACTCCACCTTTAAAGGCATGAAAAAGGATTTGTTCCAGTTAACATGTAGACCAGAAAACCTTCCAAACTGATTCAGGACTTCAATAGCTAGCCCCAGAGTATCCCTCGGGTATGACATGTACAATATCATATCATCCGCGTACAAGCTGATCCTCTCCTCCCTACCCCCCAACGCTATACCCTGATATTCTGGGTGCGTTCTGATGTGAATCGCCAAAGGTTCGATAGTTACAGCAAACAATAGCGGGGAGAGAGGGCACCCCTGCCTGGTACCTCTACGTAGATGACAATAAGGGGACATTATTCCATTAATCAAAATTTGCGCCCTCGGATCTTTGTACAGAATTGTTATCCATTTAATGAAAGTCGGGCCAAAACCAAACCTCTGTAGCGTTTCAAACAAATATGCCCACTCAACGGAATCGAAGGCCTTGGCCGCATCAAGGGATGCCATAGCCCAGTCCTCCTTTAGTGCCTCACCAATTTTAGCTAAAATGTGAACCTTGCGTATATTATCAGAAGTGGACCTCCCGAGCATAAAGCCCGCCTGGTCCGGATGGATGATTTGTAATATTACTTCATTCAATCTAGTTGCCAGTACCTTCGCGAGTAGCTTGTAATCAAGGTTCAGTAGTGAGATAGGACAGTAAGAACTACACTCACTAGGGTCTTTGTCAGGTTTTAGCAAAACTACAATCGTGGCGTCATAGAAACTGTCCGGCAGTTTACCCTCCCTCAGAGCGTGGAATACATGGAGCAGAGCGGGGGAATGAGCTGGTCAGAATAACGAAGGTACACCTCCAGTGGAACCCCGTCCGTGCCAGAGGCCTTTCCCTTTGACATATCCTTCAACGCCTGTATAACCTCGTCTCCCGTAATGTCTAGTTCCAGAGTGTCCCTTCCTGCCTCATGAAGCTGCGGGAAGCTCAGGTCATTCATATATGTCATACACTCGGACCATTCATATGCAGACTGGGAGGAATATAAGTCCCGGTAGAATTGAGTGAAACGGGCCGCTATTCTGGGAGTATCATTCAAGTCACGTCCCTGATCATCCTTAATCTTTAGTATAGCTGAACTTTGGGATTTGTGGTGAATTAAATGAGCTAACAATTTGCTAGATTTGTTACCCAATTCAAAGTATGTTTGCCTCGCAAAAAATAGTTTCCTATCTTTCTTGTAACAATAATAAATATCTGCGGCCCACCGTTAGCCATGCATTCCTATTTGCCTCCGAGGGGTTCGCTATGTAGCCGTCCTCCAGAGCTTTACATTGCTGCGCCAACTGACCCTCTTCCCTCGCCGCTTCACGTTTTATATAAGATATTGTAGATCGCAAGCACCCTCTCAGATAGGCCTTTAGGGTATTCCACAAAATATTTAAATTCTCACACGAGCCATTAGTGTCTTGGAATACCTCCAATTGATCCGGTATGCGATCTTGCGGCCCTATCAGGGTAACCCAAAATGGGTGAATTTTCCAGTTGCCAGGTCTCACGGGCCCTGGAAGATTGAAACATGCTACCACCGGAGAATGGTCCGATACCCCTCTAGTCTCATAAGACATACCGGTTACCATAGGGACCATTAGGGCATTCCCGAATATATAATCTATACGGGACAGAGAGTTTCTACCAAGAGAGTGACATGAGTATACTTTTGCATTTGGATGCCTACACCTGAATATATCCATCCATCCCATTTCCTGAAACAGCAGGCTCAACGACGACGGGGCCACTGGCGCAGAGCCAGAGTCTGCATCCCCCCTGAATCTATCATGACTGGGATCCAAAACCATATTGAGGTCCCCCAGACCCAGTACCGTAGCCTACTGATATGCAGCAGCAAATGCAGACGCCGCATGTAAAATTTGTACATTCGCCGGGGGCGGAACATATAATCCCAGTAATACAAAGGGTATAGTTTCAATGTATGCATATATAAACACATATCTGCCCTCTTTATCCACATTAATTTTGACCACTTCCCACCTTAGAGATTTGTGAACCAGTACAGAGACCCCCTGGGAATAAGACGTATGAAAGGAGTGAAAAGACCATTGGATCCATGGCCTGTGTAATAACCTTACTTTATCTGGGACTAAGTGCGTCTCTTGCATACATATAATGGAAGGATTAAATTTACGGACACATGCAAACATGGCCTTTTCCGCGGAGTGCCCAGGCCCCGTACGTTCCATGACATGATCGGTATAGACGTCAATATCGGTACCGGAAACTAAATCTACATCGGAGAGAGGTTGTCTCCCGACTCCCGGATAGGACAAATATATGGTCTCTAGTGACCTTTATCACACCTCGTTGTACTATGCAATCCCTTAGACATTTGCATTCATAAATGAGTATAATTCCGCCTACATACGGCATTGAAAACAAAAACGACAGAACTAACACATAAACAGTGAACTGCATCGACAATGCAAGATGACACATAGGCCATTGCTGAAACATGCCCTTCTTGTGGCACTAAAGAGTAACGGGGAAGGCCCCGTGCCATTAGGTAGTATTAGAGTATCTTTCCCTATCTGCAGCCCTACATACCACATTACATCATGAGCCTCTTCCAAAACTTGCAGAGAATAGCTATGACTCAAACATCAGTATAAGCCATAAATCAGCAGTAATCAACCACAAAATGCGTATCGGGCAGGTACCAGGATCAGTCCCGAGTTCCCTCAGCTGAGGCCCATTCTTCACACTAGCCGACTCACTCCTTTCCGGTACAGGATAAGTTCCTCAAGCAAGGTGAGACCGGATTGGCGCTCTCCTCTCCCCGAAAGACAGATCCTGGCAGTCCATCCATTATAGATGAGAAGGATGAGAATAACCCTTTCAAGGCCTCCAGAACGATCAAACTGCAGGGTATATCCTCCAACCTGGGTGCACCATAACAGTGGCAGCCTTCCTTGGGCGCAATAAAAACAAACCAGGTGCATTGGCGTACATCTGGTACAATACAGGAGGTAATCCAACGGCATCTTCACATTCCGGTACGTTTCATTCTCACCGGCCAAAGCACTCACACGCGGCGGGGCGATCTCCTTCCTCTCACCCAGTCGTCTGCCTCCACCGGTGAATTGAAAAAGATAGAGCGGTCGTTTTCCACTACGCACAGCCGTGCAGGATACGCCATGGAGTATGGTATATTAAGATCTCGTAGCCTCCTTTTCACAGCCATAAACGTAGCTCTACGCTTCTGTAGATCTGCAGAAAAATCTGGAAATATGGAGATAGCAACGCCATTGTATGTAATCCCTTGTAGTCGGCGGGCGTGACGCAGGATCATATCCCTGTCGTTACAATTGAGCAAACGGGCCAGCTTCGGCCTCGGAGGGGCCCCAGGCGGGGGCGGTCTTGCAGGCACCCTGTGCGCCCTTTCCACCACAAAAGCCTGTGAATAAGGTACGTCCGGCAATATCTCTTTCAGCCATTTAGATATAAATTCGCCCTCCAACTTCTCAGGCATTCCAATTATCCGAATATTATTTTGGCGCAACCTATTTTCCAGGTCGTTATTTTTCTGTTTTAAAAGCTCAGTCATGGATTCCAGGTCAGAAATAGCACGTGGCATGGCCGCCGTCCTGTCTTCCACCCCCGACACTCTATCTTTCACATGCGTCACACGTTTTCTCAAGGCCTGCATATCCTGCCTGATATATCAATTTTCACCTCCTCCATCTTACCGGTCAGTGAGGTCTTGCATTCTGATATGGCTGCCAGGAGTTTATTCATCACCTCAGACGGGGTAGGTTCCGGCTCCGTCTCCTCCACCACCGCTGAAGAGGAAGCCGTCCCTCCAAGTATCTCACTGCCCTTTGAACGCTGCTGCAGGGAAGCATGGCCGCCATCTTGGGTTTCTCACCGGCCCTCTGCAGCTTTTCCGTGGCCGTTTGGCCTCTCGTGGGGCCCATAACACCGCTCCTACCACCCGACTGCTGCCTGGATCTCTGGGACGTAATGGTGAGGGTAAGGGAACGATTAGGATGCTAGCAGGATCAATATAGCACGGGACCACAGCGGAGCTCCTAAGTCATGCGACTGCTCCCCTTGCGCGCCAAGCCACGCCCCCAAAGTTTTTCATCTTTAACTGCTATTACGAGGGAAAAAACGATTTGATTAAAAAAAACAAAAAACTTTTTATTAATAGAGCCATATCTTTTTTATTTTTCCGTCGATTGAGCCATGTGAGGGATTATTTTTTGCAGGGCGACCTGTAGATTGGTATCATGTTTTGATACATACAACATTGGACAAAGGGCACTGTGGCAGTATCTACAGAGGGCACTATGGCAGTATCTACAGAGGCCACTGTGGAATTATCTACAGAGGGCACTGTGGCATTATCTACAGGTGTGTGGCAGTATCTACAGAGGACACTGTGGCATTATCTAGGGGTGTGTGGCATTATCTACAGAGGGCACAGTGGCATTATCTACAGAGGGTACGGTGGCATTATCTACAGAGGGCACTGTGGCAGTATCTGCAGAAGGCACTGTGGCAGTATCTACAGTGGTCACTGTGGTAGAATCTACAGAGGGCACTGTGGCATTATATACACAGGGCTCTGTGGCACTATCTAAAAAGGGGCTGCCTAATCTTCACATTTGTGTGTCTGCCAAACGCTGCCAACTGAGCCACCGGACTGCATTTAGCGACACTTAAACTTTAAAACTGGATTGTTGAAATAAGCACGTGGAGAAATTTTGCAAATTTCCGTTAAGTTTAAACCTAGCGCTATTATTATAGAAATGAAATATTTAATAGTAATGTAATATTTATTAGAGTAATGTAGTATTATTATAGTATGGTAGCATTATTGTTATAGTAATATAGCATTATTATAGTAATGTAGCATTGTTATAGTAATGTAGTATTATTATAGTAATGTAGTATTGTTATAGTAATGTAGTATTCTTATAGTAATGTAATATTATTAGAGTAATGTAGTATTATAGTAATGTAGTATTATAGTAATGTAGTATTGTTATAGTTATGTAGCATTATAGTAATGTAGTATTATTATAGTAATGTAGTATTATTATAGTAGTGTAGTATTGTTCTAATAATGTAGTATTATTATAGTAATGTAATATTATTAGAGTAATGTAGTATTATAGTAATGTAGTATTGTTATAGTAATGTAGTATTATAGTAATGTAGTATTATTTTAGTAAGGTAGCATTGTTATAGTAATGTAGTATTATTATAGTAATGTAGTATTCTAGTAATGTAGTATTGTTATAGTAATGTAGTATTATAGTAATGTGGTATTATTTTAGTAATGTAGTATTATTATAGTAATGTAGTATTATTATAGTAAGGTAGCATTGTTATAGTAATGTAGTATTATTATAGTAATGTAGTATTCTAGTAATGTAGTATTGTTATAGTAATGTAGTATTATAGTAATGCAGTATTATTATAGTAATGTAATATTGTTATAGTAATGCAGTATTATTATAGTAATGTAGTATTGTTATAGTAATGTAGTATTCTTATAGTAATGTAATATTATTAGAGTAATGTAGTATTATAGTAATGTAGTATTATTATAGTAATGTAGTATTGTTATAGTAATGTAGTATTATAGTAATGTGGTATTATTTTAGTAATGTAGTATTATTATAGTAAGGTAGCATTGTTATAGTAATGCAGTATTATTATAGTAATGTATTGTTATAATAATGTAGTATTCTTATAGTAATGTAATATTATTAGAGTAATGTAGTATTATAGTAATGTAGTATTATAATAATGTAGTATTATTATAGTAATGTAGTATTGTTATAGTAATGTAGTATTATAGTAATGTAGTAGTATTATAGTAATGTAGTATTATTATAGTAATGTAGTATTGTTATAGTAATGTAGTATTATAGTAATGTAGTATTGTTATAGTAATGTAGTATTGGTATAGTAATGTAGTATTATAGTAATGTAGTATTATTATAGTAATGTAGTATTGGTATAGTAATGTAGTATTATTATAATAATGAAGTATTGTTATAGTAATGTAGTATTATTATAGTGATGTAGTATTTTTATAGTAATGTAGTATTATTATAGTAGTTCAAATAACTAATTCATTAACAATAATTTTGTATTGTATCAAATTTGAAAGTAATGCGGCCCGTCAATTTCAATTTTTTTCTATATGTGGCTCACTTACCCGACCGAGTTTGAGACCCCTGATCTAGACGGTGGGGAGTTACTTACTCAGTGGAGAGAGAATGCACCAGGATACACTATGGGAGAAAAACAAATCGGTAAGGCAGTGTCAAGCTCTGGTTATGTTCTAATGGGAAACCTTGGGTCTTGGCATTCATATGAATGTTACTTTGACAATACCACTTACCTAAACATTGTTGCAGACCAAGTACACTGCCTAAAGACAATGGTATTCCCTAATGGCAGTAGCCTCTTACAGCAGAATAATGCGCCCTGCCACACTGCAAAAATTGTTCAGGAATGTTTTGAGGAACATGACAAAGAGTTCAAGGTGATGACTTGGCCTCCAAATTCCCCCGACCTCAAACCAATGAAGCACCTGTGTGATGTGCTGTAAAAACATGTCTGATCCATGGAGACCCCACATTACCGCTTACAGGACTTTACGGATCTGCTGCTAAGGTCTTGGTACCAGATACCAGACGCCACCTTCAGAGGGCTTGCATGGTCCAAGCATTGATGGGTCAGAGCTGTTTTGGCAAACAACGGGGACCTACACAATATAAGGCTTTAGGTTTTAATCTTATGGCTGAACGGTTTATGCATCATAACAAAAAAAATAAAAATACATAAAATCTCAGAGTATACACAATGCACAAAACTATTCATTAAAACCAAACAGAGAAATGTGTGTTTCTGCTGGAGCTCTTATCATCCTGGAAATAATATATATATATATATATATATATATATATATATATATATATATATATATATATATATATATATATATATATAAACTTTCAGTAGTTCAATTCAAAAAGTGAAACTCAGATATTATATAGATTCATTACACACAGTGATCTATTTCTGGCATTATTTTCTTTTAATGTTGATGATTATGGCTAACAGTTAATGAAAACACAAAATGTAGTCTCTCAGAAAGTTTGAATATTAGGCAAAAGTTCAAGATTGTAGACTAATGGTGTCACACCCTAATCAGCGAATCAACACAAAACACCTCAAAGGTTTCCTAAGCCTTTTCAAGGAATGGTCTGTTGCTCAGTGTCCAAAGTCTTGTTTTCAGTTGAAAGTAAATTTTGCATTTCATTTGGAAATCAAGGTCCCAGAGTCTGGAGGAAGAGTGGAGAGGCATCAATCCAAGTTGCTTGCGGTCCAGTGTGAAGTTTCCACAGTCAGTGATGGTTTGGGGAGCCATGTCATCTGTTGGTGTTGGTCCACTGTGTTATATCAAGTGCAGAGTCAACGCAGCCATCTACAAGGAAATTTTAAAGCACTTTGTGCTTCCCTCTTCTGATGAGCTTTATGGAGATGCGGATTTAATTTTCCAGCAGGACTTGGCACCTGCCCACACTGCCAAATGTACCGATACCTGGTTTAATTACCACAGTATCACTGCGCTTGATTGGCCAGCAAACTCGCCTGACCTAAACCCCATAGAGAATCTATGGGGTATTGTCATGAGGAAGATGAGAGACACCAGACCCAACAATGCAGACGAGCAACCTGGGCTTCCATAACACCTCAGCAGTGCCACAGGCCAATCGCCTCCATGCCACGCCGCATTGATGCAGTAATTCATGCAAAAGGAGGCCCGACCAAGTATTGAGGGCATATACTGTACATATTTTTCAGTAGGCCAACATTTCGGTATTAAAAATAATTTTTGAAATTGGGCTTATATAATATTCTAATTTTCTGAGAGACTAAATTTTGGGTTTTCATTAACTGTTAGCCATAATCAACATTAAAAAAAAAAAAAAAAATGATGGAAACAGATCTCACTGTGTGTAATGAATCTATATAATATTTGAGTTTCACTTTTTGAATTGAATTACTGAAATAAATAAATTTTTTGATGATATTCAAATTCGTTGAGAAGGACTAGTATATATATATATATATATATATATATATATATAGATATATATACAGCATATGTATATATAAATATACGTGAAAGAGCGAAGCAGCACCCAAAAAAACTTGGGTTTATTCATTCAACATTCACTATAATGTTTCACCCTCTCTAGGAAGGCTTTTTAAAGTCATGTGTGTTTCAACATACACGTGTATATATAGGGGGCAAAGCCCAGACAATCAGTGTTACAAATCAGCATATAATAATAAAACAATGTCCAGTTATACAAACATTATCAAATATAAAGTGACCAGTGAAGCAAATATCATACTATACATATGAAATATAACATGATGCAAATAAAAGTAATCGATACAGCATGAATAACATATAAAATTAAGTGTTTACTGTTAGTTGAACATACATAGTGCAATTAGTTAAAAACAAAAACAGCTGGCACTCACCGATCTACAAAGAAGAAACATAGTGATAGGACTCATATGTAACAGACGTTGCTAGCTATCGGCGTTCCAAACCTCGAACATAGTGGACAATATATAGATCATTGAAGGCTAATGCCTCTTGATATTTATACATAGAAATCCCACCAGAGGATTGAGGAAATGTAAATTTATATTAACTTACTAGTATAATGGCTTCCCTCTTTAAAGATAGCGTCAGTGCGTTCAGAAATGGATGACGCACATACACTGCTGGAAGCAGCTATACAGATGACTCTCGTGAGATATTCTTTGGCCTTGTCGTTCTATGTTGCCTTGGTAACGACTAATCAGATGTTCACTTTGATCCAATCGGTGCCTTAATTGTGGGCATGCGCTGTTCGAGGTTTGGAACGCCGATAGCTAGCAACGTCTGTTACATATGATTCCTATCACTATGTTTCTTCTTTATAGATCGGTGAGTGCCAGCTGTTTTTGTTTTTCAACTAATTGCAATATGTATGTTCAATTAACAGTAAACACTTAATTTTATATGTTATTCATGCTGCATCGATTGTACTTTTATTTGCATTATAACTCATATGTATAGTATGATATTTGCTTCACTGGTCACTTTATATTTTATAATGTTTGTATAACTGGACATTGTTTTATTATGTGCTGATTTGTGCCACTGATTGTCTGGGCTTTGCCCCCTATATATACACACGTGTATGTTCAAACACACATGACTTCAAAAAGCCTTCATAGAGAGGATGAAATGTTGTAGTGGATGTTGGATAAATAAACCCAAGTTTTTTTGAGTGTTGCTTCGCTCTTTCTCTTCTTTGACGTGCATTATACAAGGAGAGGTCACTCCTTGGTTTGAAGCATAGCACCGGCCTTACCAGGCGTGGAATCACAGTTCTGATTTTTCTATATATAAATATATATATTGCACAAAATCTGGAAAATAACATCAATGCATAAAGAGAGGTCACTACTAAAGCTTCATTTTTATTTTCACAAAACAATGTTACTATCCCTTGCCAACATATCATCATAACACTAAATCTTTTCTTCCACCCTGTGTATACCAGCTGTTAAAATACTTCATAACACATTTGAGGAGGAAAATATATTTTGAATTCAGTAGAATAATATTGCAGTTAATAAGTTCCCTTGACAAATGTCAGGTTCACTTTTATCCTCTCGATGGTCTTATGTCTCCCATGACAGTGGGTCGTAGGAAAATATGATTGTGATATTCTCACTAATGATCTATCTACAGCACATCAAAAATAGAAGTACAAAAGGGAAAATAAATGACACTTATCTTCAATTGTTGTTTTCCTGTGGGAGGAAAATCAAATTATATTTCAACTCAACTTGTAAAACTGTTAAAAAAAAAAAAAAAAAACATCTCTTTTTTTACACATTGATGGTTTTCTTTTGATGAACATACATCTTGTGTTCTGAAACTCATCATCATATTTAGATCTCCCTAAAGACATTTTTTCTTTTACATTTGTAATTTGAAAGAAAAAATAGTGTGCAGAATTAATTACCAGAAAACTTTTGTCTTTTCTTGACAGGTAACAAAAGAAATTAAAATGTCTTCAAAATGAATAAGTGTATTCAGGTTTCTTTTTTTTAATGGCAATTCAATAAGGTGATAAGTCTTCATGCACATTCTCTTTACAGATTCATGTAGCATGTTCCTTCCTATGCCTTATCACACAGGTATTCTACCCTAGAAGCATTACTTCTAGGGAGAATATGGTGCAGGACGGAGACACCATACAGAGGCACACAGTGTGCCTACGGGTTCATAATATGGGACATTAGGGGTTCCATGTGCCACCATACAGGCTCCATGAACATATATTTAAATAAATCGATAAATCAAAAGCAATAAAAAAAATCATACATATTCCAAAATTGTACCAATGAAAACGTCAATTCATACTGCAAAGATCAAGCCCTCACACAGCTACGTCGACAAAATAATAATAAAGTTATGACTCAGAATATTTCGATACAAAAAAGATGATTATTTAAAAAAGTGCTTTTGTTGCGCAAAAGTAGCAAGACATAAAAATAACTATATAAATTTGTTATCACCGTACTCATACTAACTCGCAGAATAACGTTAACATGTTAGTTATATCGCAGTGAACTCCGTAAAAACGAATCCCAAAAACAATGGTGGCTTTTTTTTACAACATGTAGTGGTAGATACCAGTTATACACAGGAGCTCTGTAGATCATATAGGCGAATACAATATTGTTGCATCCAATCACTCACAGGTGACGTATTCTCTGATTGTAGTCTTTCGCTTTTACCATCTTTTCCTTCAGGCCCAGACCGTTATGAAAATTTCTTGTGTCAACAGAGTTTGCTGCCCAAACATTCTCGCATTTGCTGCCAAAGCTTCTCGCATTTCCAGCACCCTCCTTACCTTTTCCGAACCTACACAAACTTCCCATCCTGCTGCTACCCCCAATTCTGTGTCTGTTGCTGCCCTATTTGCACCAATTATGTACCTGCTATGTTGCACAGCTGCCCCAAATAATGCACTTCTGAAATAATGGTGTTATAACTATACTTACAAAATACTGCATCATGGACAGTGCTACTGAAATCAAAAGTGGCAGATAACTATTGACCCCCAAAACAATAGTGCCAAACAAATAGTGGATCACATTATGCCCTAGCCAGTAATAGTGAACCATACAGTAAAAGTGCTCCCTTTGTGCTCCACAAATTAATGGTGTCACCGTAGTGATCTATTAATTGCCCCCAAACAGTAATAGTGCCCCTTTGTGCTCCCACACAGTAGTAATGCCCACCTTTGGGCCCCCACATGTTAAAAGAGTCCCTTTTGTGCCCCCACCTAGTAATGATGCCCACCGTTAATCTCTCCTACAAAGTAATATCACATCCTTTGTGGGCCCCCCAGGACAGTAATAATGCCCTCTTTATGATTCTTAAATGTGCTACTTAAATTCACACGGGGAGATGTGCTGCCAACAAACTAACATGTTTCTGGCAGCATAAAAGATCAGCCTACAAATGAGCGTATGTGCGCTCATTCGCCCATTTATTGGCTTGTGTAAAATGGGCTTAACTGTAGCGTAGCAACTTTTCAGACTGCTTAGCTTCATCAAGCTTAGGGAGCTCTGGATCACATCAGAGTGGATCCAAAGTGCAGTGATCCAGTACTCCCTAAGCTCGATGAAGGACTTTATGTAGTCCGAAACGTTGCTACATTACAGTTAAGCTATATTTTTTGTTTAATCTTCAATTTGGGCTATGTGCTATCTAAAACACCAGTCACATAACTGTAATACACCACACATTATACAACAGAAAAAGAATGGTGACAGCACACTGCGAACACCAATGCAACCTAAACCACTAAATATAAATAAATATGCATTACTGCTAAATCTACTTATAATAGGGAGGTTCTTAGTGCACATTTTGATCAAAAAGTGTTTGCCCACCTGCCACGACAAGGCGTCCTATGTAAGGTGGGGACCTACTCTGCACATACACCCAGAACTGGGACTAAGCCTACATACTGTATATATCTGGGGATGGTATTAACCAGCATTAAACTAATTAAAATCACCCAGGGCAGAATGGGAGGAGTGCAAGAACAAAAAAATGGAGGCAGTCACTAACCCTACATATATGGATCACATATGCAAGATTGTTGTAAACATAATATTTTCTGGTGCATATTTTCCACTCTGTGTTCTGATAAAAACATAGTCTCCTTCTGAAAGCTAAAGACACAGTTATTGTATTATTTATTCAGTTTACACAGTGTATAATTTCTCAGGCAGTTCTTCCAAATGTCTTCCACCATGGGTCCACCGGTTCCAAGCCATTGATCTAACTTAATATAATCTATATTATCTATCATTTCTAATGTGCTGCCTTTGTAGAGTGGCACCAAGCAGTCTGATCTCCACATGGGGTCAGAAAGAATTGTATTCATAGCATATGGGGTTGTTTTGACTTTTTCTCCGAGCCATGGCATTCATGAGAAAAAAACTAATTTCTTTGTGAACTGTTTCAATCCCTGTACAGTGAACTCTCTCTAGTGGCAGCTGCAGGCAAACAGAATTGTGGGTGACAGCATTGAAGAAAAGCAAAGGGTTTGGAGCTCTTTATCAGTTCCAACCCCTAAAATGAATTCTGGACCTTTTTAGATTAAATTATAGGTATACTTTCGTGCACTAGACTACTATCAATTTCAGGTGTTAACCACTAAACCACTCTAGACCTCCAGGTATATTGAATATCAACTCATAGCCATGCTAGACCATCATGGATACCAGATAACCACTCTAGACCAGGAATATTACAGGGATACTATTTTTAAACCCAAAAACTACCATAAGTTATAATGTGAGATGAAGAACATGTAGAAGGTTAGCAAAGGGAGTATAATCAGTGGGCATTTGTCATCTCCAACAATACACTAGGAAACCTCCCTGTAAGAATCCTGCATTTGTCCCAGTCCTCCGTGTCTTCCTTTCAATTTCATCCACGCTTGTCTTGTATCTGATTGGCTGTTTGTTCCAGCAACAAACATTCATGGCAGTTATCGATAGAACGCCATACTAACGCTATTGTATTGTGATTACATCTACACTTAACAGTGGTCAAGGAGGGACCAATATAAAGTGGATTCATGTTAAAATGGGTGGATTGTACGGTGATGGATTGCTGCACATACAGTAGAAGGTTTACTATTTACCCTATAAAGTATCTCGATACATTTTACAAGGAACTTTTCATTTCAGACATGAACAGAATCCTTATCAAATTGTCTCCATTAAAGGGGAAATAATTTTAATATTTAAAAAAAAGGTCTTGGATAAAAATAAGCAATAAATAAATGGTTTGCTGTTGGGTTTAAGGGCTTGTTTTTAATGAGTTTGTCAGAGTATGCCGGTATGAATTACTAAAAGGTTGAATGCATTTTACAGGAAATATCTTGAATGCGTATCTCATTTATGCAACAACAATATCACATCCTATAATGTGTTTTTGCCAGAGGATAAAAATAAAACTCTTCAGCATGAAACAAACTGTGAAGTGCCCTTCTGCTATATAGCTGCATTTAACATTTGAAAGCTCAAGCAGCGGTAAAATATAAAATAGTTAGGGACTAAGTATTCGACAGCTGCTGCATCTAGTAAAGAACAATAAATAATCGTTTGCATGTTTGATGACTGGAATAAATTCTTATGATGAGTTTACTATATATTCATTATTATGCTGTTACATTATGTTTTAAAATAATATTTCTACAGTTGCAGAAAGAAGTCGCGTTACAGTTTGCTTTTTTACAGTGGTGTTAAGGAACTGAAATTTATTTTATGAGTCCAGTCGTGTTGCTAACACTTGGCACCAGGGACATAATCTTTTTCCTTGTGCCCTAAGTCTTTTTGTTTCTCGTGAAATTGTATTCGCGTCCTGTGCCTCCACAAGTGCCCCAAGTATCTTCGACCAACCTTCCTGTATGAGTCGTTTTGGCAAAAAAAAACTAAAAACATTTGTATGCATTGATATTTCTTTGAGATGACCACCCACAATGATGCAAAAAATATTCTATTGCGATGGTACTTTCAAAGAAAAAAAGTATACATAATGCTGGTTAAATTTTTTCTCGCAGTCAGCATACGTGTAAAGTACATGAGTAAACACACAAAATGATGAAACACCCCCGAGAATCATGTCATCAATGGCACAGAGTGCATATAGCATACAGGGCTGTATTGTGAAATGTTCCAATAATTTCTTGTCCTGTCTTAGAACTAGTAACCTGTGTGCACGTGTAAACTGAATATCCAAACAGTATACTGCAGTGTAAAGTACAGTGAAGTTTACCGCTCAGACGGCACTGGTAACAGTCCAATATCATTCAGTATGGACTCTCTTCCAGAAAAATGCAGTGGACAGTCCGCAATCCAATGAGGGTGTGGATGGTAATTCTTATCCTTGTAGTTCCACCAAGCTCCTTATCGTCTCTCTCCACATTCAAAGAACTCCTGGTAGGAAAAGGATCTTATGTCTCTAATAGATGGAAAAAGGAAGACACATAGTGCAACACCCTCTGAAAAAAGATTGCTCCACGCCAAGGCATCAGATGCCCCAGAGGAAGCCGGAAGGGGGAAACCCAGGGTCGGGCGAGAGTGTTTGGCGTGCCGCCTAGAAATTGTAAAGATTTTTACTTACCTTGATGCTTTTATTTCTTGTTACTTCTGTGAGTATGGATTAAACTTGGCGTGGAGCAATCTTTTTTCAGAGGGTGTTGCACTATGTGTCTTCCTTTTTCCATCTATTAGAGACATAAGATCCTTTTCCTACCAGGAGTTCTTTGAATGTGGAGAGAGACGATAAGGAGCTTGGTGGAACTACAAGGATAACAATTACCATCCACACCCTCATTGGATTGTGTACTGTCCACTGCATTTTTCTGGGAGAAAGTCCATACTGAATGATATTGGACTGTTACCAGTGCCGTCTGAGCGGTAAACTTCACTGTACTTTATATATGTTATTTAGGGTATTTGTTGGATCATACCCAATTTAGTTTTGCCTGCTCCGGTCTGAGAGAGATTTTGTGGGTATTTGAGCCAAGAGAAACCACCATTATATTAGTATACTGCAGTGGTCTTCTACCTGTAGCTTCAAAGTTTACACTAACAACGACTTGTAGCACATGATGAAAGTTTTAGTTTTAGAACAACTGGAGGGCCACAGGTAAACAAACTGTAATGAATCGGGGTAGGGAGACGACATGTGAGCCCTAATCTACCCGCAACTCAGTCCCTGCCTACTTGCACGGCCCGTCCTAAGTTTCGGCATACAACTGGGCGACGGTCCCTACGCTCAGTAAGTGCAAGACAGACAACACAAGACAAGCGCACACAGAAGCAAAGGGGAAGTGGGGGCAGTTGCCCACAGAAAACCGTGAGCAACAGGCAGTGGTGAACGAGCCGAGTCAAACCAGGAGAGTACATAGTAGCAAAACAGAGCAGGAGAATAGTCAGGCAAGCCAGGGTCAAAAAGTTACAGCGGTCAATCAGGTAAATAGCAGGAATAGCAGAGCCAGGAAACCAGAGCATTACAGGCAAGGAACATGCTGCAAGTGAGGGTATAAATAGACCAAGGGCGGGAGCTAGAACCGTCAGGCCAGGCTGTGATAGGTTCTCCCTCTCCTCAGTCTGCAAGCCTGAGTGGTAACAAATCGCGTCACTCTAGCAGACCTTGGAGCTGATGAAGGCTGATTAACCCCGGGCGTCAACACAGAACCTGTGACAGGCAAACCCTTTACACAAACAGTGCAGTACAGCATAGTACTGTACAATATACTTCTCAGTACCCAGCATGGCTCCAGTCACCTTCTAAATCTCTAGCATGAGTCCTGTCTCCTTCTCATTCCCCAGCATGACTCCCCTCTCCTTCTCAGCCGCCAGAATGTCTCTCCTCTCCCTTTCAGTACTCAGCATGGCTTCACTCTCCTAGGTCCCCAGCATCGACACCCCTTTACTTAGTCCCCAGAATGGCGCCACGCTACTTCTCATTCTCAGCATGGTTCCACTATTGACAGTCCCCTACATTGCTCCTCTCTCTTTCTCTCCAGCATGCTGCCTTTCCCAACAGTATCCAACATGACTCCACTCTCCTTTTGAGTACACAGCAAGGCTTCACTCTCCTTTTCCGTCTTCGGGATAATCCTTTTCTTCTTGTCGGTGTCCATGATGACTTCACCAGCTTGGCAGTCACAAGCATGGCACCCCTTTCCTTCTCAGTCCACAGCATGACTTGCCTATCCTCAGTCCCTAGCATAACCTCACCTCTTAAAGCGGTTTTATACTGGGCGATTATCGGGCAGACAAGCGTTAAACAGGGCAGCGGTTAGCAGATGAACGAGCAAACGCTCGATTATCTGCTGATCGTATCGTTTTAAAAAAGTAAAATATTATCGTTGTCAGTAGCACATCTCCCTTGCTGTGTAAACAGGGAGACGCTCTGACGACATGATAATAACGTATGGGGACGAGTGATCGTAGTAACGTCCGCTCGTCCCCATCCATAGGTCCTTGTGACAGGAGCAAATGTTCGCCGATCAACGATGTCTCGTTGATCGGCGCTCGCTGCACCGGCCGATTATCAGACGATGTAATAGGGCCTTTATTCTCATTCTACCAGCATGTCTAACTTGTTTGTTTTACAAATGATGGCAATCATCAACAGATAGTGACAGGATGTACTACAGCTTATTGCGCAAGCTAAGATCTGCTCACATGCAGCATGATGTCAGCTACATTCAGAGCTTAGCAACTCCCCTTTTCTGTCTCCCTCCTTTCCTCTAGTAAGCTGCACATTGCTCCGATGCGCTGCATTTAATCAGGGGATGCATTGGTGCTGGGAAGAAGCTGGGAAACAAGATAAGAAATTTAAAGTTTGGCCGCTTCCTCCCCTTCTCTGGTTCTTCCTGTCCTCTACTAGGTCTTTCTGTCTATGCTGCATTTATTTTAAGGTACACTTTAGTGAGGAGAAGTGCCAAATAATGGACACATGAGGTATTTACAAAGGGGGTTACAGCAAAATAACTGTTCAAATAGAGTAGTCACCAAACAGAATAAGAGGTGATGCTTAAAGGGAGTCACTATACATAGACTATAATGTAATTGATAATCGGTCTTAGAAAAATCTGGAAAATCTGTTCTTTATGTGGTGTTCCTCTCAAAGAGGTGGTCTTGTCTTCTAAGGGGTTTTTTTTAGTTTTTTTTTTTTTTTTACTGTTCTTCACTAGGACAACTTGTGCATGGAATTTTATTTTACCACTTTGGTTGTACTGTATGAATTTTCTTGTGGGTCCTTTAATTTCCTGTCATCCTTCACAAACATAAAAGTTATGTTCTAACGGGTTTCATATAAAAGTGTATACCGCAGTGATATCCAACTTGTGTCTCTACAGTTGTTTAAGAACTACAACTCCCATCATAGTTTTCAATGCATGCTAACTGGAGAGCCATAGGTTGTAAACCACTGTGTATTATTAAGATTGGTCAA
Source organism: Rhinoderma darwinii (assembly GCF_050947455.1). Classification (NCBI taxonomy): domain Eukaryota; kingdom Metazoa; phylum Chordata; class Amphibia; order Anura; family Rhinodermatidae; genus Rhinoderma; species Rhinoderma darwinii. Next base: position 350,215,374 of record NC_134690.1, read on the forward strand.
ATCCTACTATGAGCTCCTTCAAGGACTGGGGCTGTGTAAAGTAATAGTATATATATATATGCTTCAAGCTATATACTACTATATAATATACAGTATTGTTTTATAGTTAACTAACTAAATAGGACTGCCTTGCAAAATTCAGGCACTCCTGAGGTCAAAAGTGTTCCTACCTGTTGGTCATAATAAAAGATTCATAGTTACAAGATAGATAGATAGATAGATAGATAGATAGATAGATAGATAGATAGATAGATAGATAGATAGATAGATAGATAGATAGATAGATAGATAGATAGATAGATAGATAGATAGATAGATAGATAGATAGATAGATAGATAGATCATGTATACATACAATTATTATTGTTATTATTATTATTATTATTATTATTATTATTATAATAGATATGTCATGTAATCATACCAGCAAAGAAACATTGGTCTTTGTGCTTTCCTTGCCAAGCTTATGCTATAATTACAGTGTTTATCTGTTCTTTTAATTTATTATGCGTCGTACGTTAATTAATCAGCTGCAGCCCATACTAGCAAACAACCAGCAAATTTATGTAATTAGTGTATTGGTCTAGCTAAGATAAGACCTGAAAAACGTAACTCATAGATGTCATGTCACTGACATTTAAATACAGCACTTTTACATTTAGAGGGGGTCTTTATATTTGACACAAGATTGTCTCTGGAGCAGAAATAATAGAATATCTCCCTTTATATACTACAAATCAGAGTCAGAGTCTGCCAAGCAACAGAAATAGACACTGATGGACCAATGTATGTGGAGAAACTAGTTTCCCAGTTTACTGTAAGTCAGAGAGTAATGTGCATTAGAGAAATGGGGCCAGAGGATGCTAATATGATATAAATGTCAAGTTCCCAAGATCTGTCATACCACGCGTATAAACTTAGTGCATGTTACAGACTGTCAGGTAAGGATTCTCTAGAAATGCCTACAGCAAACTGAACTGAATGTGCAGTGTTTTTTTCCTTCAATGGCGTATAAAAATAGATTAGTGTTCTTCCCTCCCAGTACTGTAGTGGTAGAGTGTCTGCTGTATTTTTCTCAAATATTTTGAGCTATTGCTAAAAAATTGTCAAAGTTGTATGCATTTTAATTATGTTAACACAAGGTTTGGAAAATAAATTATTGATGCCGTTTCTTGAGCCAAAGCCAAACGTGGAATCAAAAAGAAGGAAAGGTATAAAGAAAAGACTGATGCATCTATGAGATGGTACAAAAGCCCAGTACATCTAAAAAGAGCTAATATATATTCCTCTGATTTATGCTGGAGATGTCAGTCGGCCCCGGGAACTATGTATCATATTTGGTTCTTTTGCCTCGAGCTTACAGATTCTTTGGCATCAGGTAGGTCAGACAATTAAACAGGTCTGCACAGTAGACATCCAGATCTCCCCAGAGCTGCTCTTGTTATGGTCATCATCTGCCCACTTTAGACCCTCAAAGCATGATCTCCCAACATGACTGATCACAGCTGCTAAGCTTCTAATCCTGCTGCATTGGGGTTATCTATCAGTGGTGGCAGAAGGTTGAATAAATTCATACGTTTGAAGAACTGCTGGCTTGGGAGAACTATACAAGACCCTAATAACTGTCCACTTGCAGTAGCTGGTCCACATACAGTCAAGTCTACCATGTACATATTTAAACTTTTAACTTAATAAGATTATGCCCAGATAGAATACCTACCTTCTCTGTTTTAGTCTGCTCTGTTCACACCCTATATTCAAGACATGCTGGATTTCACCCACTACTATTTCTTTAAAGGGTAACTAAACTTTCAAAAAAAGTGTGAGTGCTGACCTGCTTCGTTTCTGATCGCCATTTCTTGGAAAGCCGAGCAATTGGTGTAAGGGCTCAATAGAAAGTCTATAAGTCCGTACACCAACTGCTTGGCTTTCCGATAAAAGGTGATCAGAAACCAAGCGGCTTAGCGCTCACGCGAACATTTCTGACACTTCGTTTTAGCAATGGGGGGGGGGTCTCAGACCTTAGACCCCCAAAGAATCAAAACTTCTGACATGTCACTATGACATGTCAGAAGTTTTTTTGAAAGTTTAGTTATCCTTTAACATATTGTCCAGTGATCTTGAATTAGTGGTCCCTTTTGTTAGTATTACTAAACATGCTTGTTAATAAAATAGTACTTTTCGCCAAATTCATTGTGGGGACATGAGTGTCTACCGTGTTAATTTTACTTATGTACACTTATATATACTCAGAACACAAAAAAAGTTCTGGTTGGTGCTACTCCACTGTGTGACTCCAGGATGTACACGCTGCTGGGCTCTGTGGTACTCCCGCTGATTAAGAGGACGGTGCTCTAGGCGTCCAAAATGTCATCTCTATGTATAATACAGAAATGTAAAGGAAACACAAACCTTTAGATTTCCGTATTACACTTACATATACTGTATACATAAAATGTAACATTTTTTAAAGAGAATATAATAAAATTGTAGTAAAAAAAAAAAATTATGCATCTCCTTTCTTTTGTGTTCACTCCTGTGTTTGGGTAAAAAAAAACTGAGCCAAAAACTGCACAAAGAGCTGCATCAAATCTGTGTATGTGATTCTGGCCTAATACATGTATAAAATAACATCCAGCAATTGAGCACCAACTTATCTTCTTCAGTGTTGGTTGCTTGACTGCTTTTTAGTTCTGCTTAGTTAGAGCAGAGGTATGATAAGTGACTCCAGGTCAGCTGACTTCAAATAGTTGTCCTAGGGCCCCAATGATCCGATGTATGATAAAAGAGTGGGGGTTTTTTGTCAGGGAGGTATGCATTGAATTTTTTTATTTTATTAAATGGAATACAGACATCCTGCCAAAAAAGTATACTGTGTGTAATGTGTCTTTTTACAATGGGACCCTATGGACACCATACATATGGCAATGTCTGCCTATACAGTGGTATACGTTGGAACCTTCCACAGGGGTTATACGTTGGTTAATACTCCCAGCGGAAGGTCCTGACATGATAAGAACAGATGTAGCTACTTACCTGCGATGTAGCTACTTGCCTGAAAACGCTGATGCTGCTGCAGAATCAACTGTAGCCTCTGGTGCCGATGTGTCCTCGCTCGTCCGACACGATGCAGGACCTGTGAGTGACGACACAGCGTGATCTCTCGAGAACACGGCTGTGTCTGCACTGCCAGAAGCTGGGCGTTCTGAAGAGAAGTGCATGATACTTCTCCTCAGAATGCCCAGCTAGTAAAAGTAGTAAAAACGCCCCGATGTACACACATAATACACGCCCACTTGGACTTTTACTTTAAACACGCCCACTTGGACTCTGCAAGCCTCATTTGCATAAATACAAAAATGGTCATAACTTGGCCAAAAATGCTCGTTTTTTAAAAATAAAAACGTTACTGTAATCTACATTGCAGCGCCGATCTGCTGCAATAGCAGATAGGGGTTGCAAAATCTGGTGACAGAGCCTCTTTAATGACTGGTTAATGTATTAGGAAATCCACTGGGATTGATTATATTCAACAAACATTATGCTAATCATTGTGCATTGCATGTATTGTAACTACATCTTGTATATCCAAGATAAAGATTCAATGAGTGTACTAAGCATAAGAAACTTCTGGCTAATTTGGCAACATGCTGTAACAAATTGTTTATAATAATTACTACTACTATTACTACTACTACTACTACTACTACTACCACCACCACTACTACTACTACTACTACTACTTCTTCTACTACTACTACTACTACTACTACTACTACTACTTCTACTAAGGGCGGAATTCAGACGAACGTGAGGGTTTTGCGCCCGCACAAAACGCATGCGTTTTGCGCGCGTGGCAGCAGCGTGACAGCTCCGTGTGTCCTGTTCATATGGATGCGCGGCTGCGTGCTTTTCGTGCCGCCGCCATCTTTATGACAGTCCGTTTGGATGTTTGTAAACAGAAAAGCACGTGGTGCTTTTCTGTTTACATTCATTCTTTTACTGTTGTTGCGCGAATAACACACGTCCCACGGAAGGGCTTCCTTGGGGTGCGCGTGATTTTCACGCACCCATTGACTTCAATGGGTGCGTGATGCGCGAAAAACGCCCAAATATAGAACATGTCGTGAGTTTTTTACGCAGCGGACTCACGCTGCGCAAAACTCACGGACTATCTGCACTGCCCCATAGACTTGTATAGGTCTGTGCGATCCGCGTGAAAACCACGCGGGTTGCACGGACGAAAATCACGTTCGTGTGAATCCTCCCTTATACTGCTACTACTACAACTACTACAACTGCTGCTGCTACTACTACTACTACTACTACTGCTACTACTACTACTACTACTACTACTACTACTACTACTACAACTGCTCCTACTACTGCAACTACTACATCTACTACTACTACTACTACTACTACTACTACTACTACTACTATTACTACTACTACTACTACTGCTGCTGCTACTATTACTACTGCAACTACTACTGCCTTGTCTCTCACTAGACATGACTGTAACTACTCCAATAAATCTAAAATGCTGATTCTAAAAATATCTACCTTCCGACCATGCTTCTGATGCTCTTCTCTGCCAGTTTCTTTACTGTCTTCCTATCAAGATGAGAAATAGTCAAACTGCTTTACTTTTCCATTTTCAGCACTTATTCAAAGGATAAATATACCTTTCTAATAAGTCACAGGGGCCCCCTGTCTATACCAGCCTTGTATTAACCAGAGTAAAGCATGGGCCCTGGCATTTGTCCAGGTTTGCTCGGTGCTGATGTCAGCTGTGTCTAAAGTGGTGCTATTAAGGTGGTACCAGGCTGATCTGTTGCTGAACTACAGTACTAAACTCAGTTGCATGGATGTGAGCCTCTATTGTGTGGTACTAGAGTCAATGGGAACATTGCGTTTTTCTCATTTTGCCTATTATAGGTAGTCCCAGGAGTTGGCCTCAACGGCTTACCTAAAGGTATACCTTCAATGTTAAAAGCTGTAAACCCTTTTATTACTACATATCAATATAGATGACATTTATGTATATGTTAAGAACTTTCTGAAGAGTAAACGTTCAGTGTCAAGAAAACAAGCACCAGATTTACTTCTTAAGAGCCTGTAGGCATAGACTGGTTGGCGCTTCAGACTCTGCCCTTAAAGTAGGCGACAACTTAGGTCATGTACGGCTTTAACATGTTTGTCTGCTTTTACAAAATAAAGCAGAACATTGAAGTGTGCCTATCAAAAAATCTAGCACCCTCTGCAGTCCCTACCTATGTAGGTGTCCTCCTCTAATTCCTACAGCACTATGAGTGTCAAATTACCATATAAATACTTATAATTTACAAACAAATACACTATAAGTTTATTCAAATACACATTTTCCCTTCAGGAGACACCCTATACCTAGGGCCACCTATAGGCACAGGCCTATTTTCATGTAGGTAAATTTGGCCCTGAACATAACTATGGCTCCATACTATACACATAATATTTTTAAAGGGCCATTAAGCTTATATTACAATGTGCATTTAGTAGCCATTTAAGTATAAGAATAGAAATGTGTTATTTTATGGGATATCTGACAGGAAGACCATAGCATGCAGGTAATCTCTTCCCATGATCACAACTTTGCTGGTAATATCTATATATCTTTCAGCTTTCAATAAAATAATGCTTTGAGCCTTGTACTGACTAGGACACTCTTTAAAATAATGCTCCTGTCATGGAAACCCATTATTTAAGCAGTATACTTACAAAAACTCTCAGAAAATGTAGACGCTGACATTCTGTTAATAAAGCGGAAAGGAGATTTATCAAGTTCCATGCACCATAGCGAGAAATCCCTGGAGATCTCAGGAAGCTGTCTGTTACTCAGCACATACGCAATGTACATCTAAATGGTGAATGATGCCTCAGGAGGGAAGGAGTTAAGACTCAGTACATGATTTAATGTAGGTCCCTTGAGATAAAAGCTTACAACGCTAACCACTGCTAACCCACTTAGCCACTTTCATTTCCATACTGATGTATTTTTTAATTACTACACTAATGAAATCCACAGCGCTATAGTTGTTAAAAATGCAATAATATATGCAAACACATATCATTAATTTACCTTCCATCACACAATCTAGAAGGTCAAAAGACAAAGTAGAACAGATTCAAGCACAAGAAACATCCAAAAAGTTGGTTAAATCGATGGGAGTTCATTAGAAGTTAGAAAATTATTATAAATAAACCAAAGTCAAGTTTATATATCAAGTTTTTATAATAACTTCTAGCGTCACACAACAGCAGGTTTGGAATTTATCGGGGTCACATAAGCAGAAGTGAAATACTAGATAACAGTTACTAATGATGGACACAATATAAGGGTTTCGTTCGTGATAGATACGTAGGGAACTGTGTTCTGTTTTAGTACAACTCCCCCACGTCTGATGTATAGATCTGGGCAAGGCTAGAGCTAGATGGTGACATGGGCTACTCAGTCCTGCTTCAGTGCCCCATGGCGTCAAAGAACGATCAATTAAACAACAAGCAGCATATATGTGCTGCCAATGCTCCAATAGCAAAGCTGCCAAGTTGGCAGCAGGCGACAAATGTCTTTCATTACTTAGCAGTGCAGCATTTGTTGCCTCATGCTGTTCATTCTAAGAGCTTGATGTTTCCCCATTGGTCATACAGATCGGGCTTCCAGTGAATCAGAGAGAATATACTTCATTTTGATTTGCCGGCAGCATGATATTAACCCCTTCGAGCAACGGCAGCCAGTTTCAGTTTTTCTGAAGGCTTGGTTTTTTTGTGGGGTGTGCTGTATTTTACATTGTTACCATTTTAGGGTACATACAAATTTATTATCCATTTTTATTTCATTTTAAGGAGGCAAGATGACTAAAAAACAGTAATATTGGAAAAAATGTTATGGTATATATCGTGCCGGATAAAAGTTTGGATCTTTACGGACGCGGCAACACCAATTATGTTAATTTTTTTATTTTTTACATTATTTTACATAAAATGTTTCTTTAAATATTTTTATTATATTTATATTCTTGCAAATGTTTAAACTTCTTTTTATTTTTTTTTAGGCCCACTAGGAGATATGAACATGCGATCATTTAATTACTTGGATAATACACGGCAATACTTCTATATTGCAGCATAGTGTCCTTTAGGCATTCTCCTAATAAGCCCTACCTATAGCAGGGCTTAATAGAACTACTAAGATGGCAGACATCAGGGCCTTTATTAGGCCCCGCTGCCATGACAATACATCGGCAACCCATGATCGCATCACTTTTGACCACTGAATCTAAGTTGTCAAATGGAGTCTCCATTCCCAGTCATCCCAACCAGCTGGGGTCAGCTGCAACATACAGCTGATAATCACACTGCGTTTCGAGCGGGCTCTGCTCCTGAGTCCGCTCCATACTTTCCCCCTTCGGACTAGGACATATATGTATGTCAAATCATGGGAAGGGGTTAAACTTGAAAGACTATCTGTAGCCAGCTAGAAATGTTGTTTTGAGAGTCCTGTGACGGGAGGGACAGGACCTTCGTGCATTGTTACTGTCTCTTTATGCCTGCCCATATGCGACTTCCGGTTTACACAAAGTGCGTGTGCGCATTTGAGGACATATTATACTGTAGATATACATGGCGCCAGCTGAATATGACTGGAAATGTACTGATATTAGCATTGGGCATGGCCCGGCAATTGCCCAGAGGTAATTAAAATGTAATGACCCAAAATCTGCATTTGGTTTTGCTGAGAAGTACTGATCAATATCCCAAAATGTGAGCATTTACTGTCCCTATATCACATAAGGGTGAAGAACAAGCCGGAGATGCAGTTATATGTGCAATTATTTTCCAAAAATATCTGTGTTCAACTTACTAGTTCCCATCAGCCAGTGCAAAATTTCTCTACAAATGCTGCTCCATAAAATGGTAATTGCTTATTTGTAATTATCAAGATGTGTTTGCTGCATGTATTTCTTTGTGCATCACTAGATTTATTTGTTACCCATAGGCAATAAACTTCATACTGAACACTTAGGGCATGGCCAGACGTGGCGGAATTGCTCTGGAATTCCGCTGCGGCCAGTCCGCTGCGGAAATCCGCAGCGGACAGTTTCTCCATAGGTTTCCACACCTTTTTAGTTAGGTTCGTGCACACGTTGCGGAAAACTCCGCTGCGGACCATAGGCTGCGGTGCGGAATTTGGTGTCCGCAGCATACACTGGCTGTTGCGGACTTTTTGCGGACTCATTGCGGAATTTCTCCATTGACTTCAATGGAGATTCAAAATTCTGCAATGAAATCCGCAGATGTTATGTGTGTTGCGTTGCGTATTGGTTTTACGAACATCATATTTCTTCATTCTGGCTGGACCTATGTATTTCTAGGTCTATAGCCAGACTGAGGCCCCATGCACAAGAATGTAAAAACACCCGTAATCACGGGCCGTTATTATGGCACGGGCAGGCCCATAGAAGTCTATGGAGCTCCCGTAATTACAGGTGACTACGTGTGTGCACCCGTAATTACGGGAGCGTTGCTAGGCGACGTCAGGAGATAGTCACTGTCCAGGGTGCTGAAAGAGTTAAACGATCGACAGTAACTGTTTCAGCACCCGGGACAGTGACTACCGATCACTATATAGAACAACGTGTAAAAAAAATAGAAGTTCATACTTACCCAGAACTCCCTGCTTCTTCCTCCAGTCTGGCCTCCCAGGATGACGTTTCAATCCATGTGCGGCTGTAGCCAATCACAGGCCAATCACAGGCTACAGCGGTCACATGGACTGCCGCATCATCCAGGGAGGTTGGGCTGGATGTCGAAAGAGGGACGCGTCACCAAGACAACGGCCGGGTAAGTATGAATTTCTTTTATTTTTACTAGGGAAAGTGCTGCCCCTTCTCTTTATCCTGCACTGATAGAGAGAAGGGAAGTACTCTTCACCTGAATACACAATGGCTAATCAGCATAAATTTAATGCACATTTTAGGCAAAGCCGCAATAGAATCTGCAACGCAGATTATGTGCGGCATTGATGCGGCCAGTGTCTGCAGAACTACGCCACGTCTGGCCATGCCCTTAGGGGTTGTCCACACGAAACGGAATCGCTACAGAAAATGGTGCGGAATTTGTTGCGTTGTTTGCTGGTACTATATTACGCTGCGGAACTGCCACACTAAAATACACGAGGCAAATCCGCACGTAAAACGTTTTGTGTGCATTTGGCATGAATGTGTCAAGGTGGAGAGAGAGAGTATTGTTGGACCTAAAGAAGGTCCTGGACTGAACACTTCACACTGAGAATCATAAATCATAGATTTGTGTGTAGTTTACTAGTATCAAGCAAATTTGAGTTCAAAGTTAGAAATTTCATTTTGAAGTTACATACGCCTATAGCGTACACATTACAGGGAATGCATCATCAAAAAATAGTCTATTGTTTGAATCGTTAAGCATATTTGATTTAAACATATTTTTTAAAAAGGTTGGTGTTTTTTTTTATTTTCCATGTCACTATGTATTTCATTTTTTATTCTTTTAAATTCTGAAATATTGCTCTTTTTAGCTTTTGTTGTGTACACGGGGCAGACATAGAGGTCATCTCACTATCATCAGAAGGGTAGGATAACAATGAAACCCCTTAAGAATGCAGCTATTTTGGGCCTTACAGATGCAGCAATATTATTTTCATCTCTCCATTCCAAAAGCCGTAACTTTTTTATTCCTGTTTATTCTGCTGCTCAGCACGATTATGTTGATACCAAATTTATATAGATTTTATGTTTTATAACTTTAGCACAATAAAAACAGTTTTTGTGTTATCGCATTTTAAGACATAACATTTTTATTTTTACGTCTATGTAGCTTTCTTTTTTTGTGGTATGACTTATAGTTTTCATTGGGGGTATTTATGATTAATTTTTATTCCTTTGCTTGGGAAGCTGATTGAACAGCTATTCTGGCATTGTATCTTTTAAGGCGTTCACCGTAAGAGATAAATAATATGTTAATTTTATAGTATGGGTCATTATGGATACAGCGATACCAATTATGTGTATCTTTTTTTATTCTTTTCATTTTATTCAATAATAAAACATTGTGTAAGGGAAACAAGTGTTTATTTTTTACTTTATTTAACTTTTTTGACTAGGATACTTGACCCTGCTATCCTTTGATCGTTCATAAATTATAAACTTCAACACTTCTGTATTGCATTGTATTATGCCTGTAAGGGCTTGTCCACATCAGCGTTGAACTTCCGTTTAGATTTGGGTTTCCACTAAATAAAAAAAACATTGAAATCAATAGTAATGCAAACGGAAACTATGCTTATGTTTGTTTTTCCGTTCATCTGTTCCATCAGAGGAACAGATGAACGGAAAGACAAACGGAGGTATAACGCTAATGTGTACAAGGCCTTAGTATTACACTGACAGGCAGCATATTAGATCATAGTAGGCTCTGGGACATGGCAGACCTGGCAAACCAATTGTCAATGATGGGTTTGCAGAGGGAGCCTCCTTTTTCTAAACCACTTAGGTTCTGCAGACAGTATTGACCGGGGCATCTGATGGGTTAAACGGCTGGGATTGAGTCAACTCTGATGCTGGCTATTGCAGCATGGTGTCAGCAGTACGTTTCAGCTGACACCTGCTATGGATAGCACACGTACAGCTCCTGAGCCTACGCCATCCCAGTGCCATAATAGGATGAAATGGCATGGGAAATACTCACTCCCACGTCATACTATTAAGGTGTGGTATGAGAGGGGGTTAAGGACTGGGCTATTTTGGGCCTCAAGGTCCAAGCATTTTTTTTGTTTTTTTTGTTTTGTCATTGCCGTATTCCAAGAACCATAACTTTTTTTTCCCCCGACAACATGGCTGTATGAGGACTTGGTTTTTTTTATTGTCATTTTTATTGCCACCATTTCGGGGTACATATAATATGTTGATTAACTTTTATTTATTTTCTTGGCGAGAGGAATGGGGAGAGGTATGGGGAAAAAAAGCTAATTGGGCAATGTTTTTTTTACGCATCTTATAATGTGGTATAAGTAACCTGTATAATTAACCCAGCTTTATTCCACAGGTCGCCACATTCCGTGTTCCATAACTTTTTTACTTTTCTGTTGAGGTAGCAGTATAAGATATTGAGGTCAGACATTGATGTTGGTTGAGAGGACCTGGCTCGTAATCTTCGTTCTAGTTCATCCCAAAGGTGTTCAATAGGGTTGAGGTCAGGGCTCTGTGTGGGCCAAACAAGTTTTTCTACACCAAATTCACCCAACCATGTCTTTATGGACCTTGCTATGTGCATTGGGGCACAGTCATGCTGGAACAGCAAAGGGGGTTCCCAAGCTGTTCCCACAAAGTTGAAAGCATACAATTGACAACAATGTCCTGGTATGCTAAAACGTAAAGATTTTCCTTCACTGAAACTGAGGGGTCTAGACCAACCCCTGGAAAACAACTCCATAACATTATCCCTCCTCCACCAAACGATACAGTTGGCACAACGAAGACAGGCAGATAACGTTCTACTGGCTTTCCGCAGACTCGTTTGTCAGACTGCCAGATAGAGAAGCGTGATTTGTCACTCCACAGAACACGTTTCCACTGCTCCAGAGTCGTACTTTACACCACTCCATCCAAGGCTTGGCATTGTGCTTGGTTATATAAGACTTGCATACAGCTCCTCGGCCATGGAAACCCATGCCATGAAGTTCCCGGCACAGTTTTTGCAGATGTTAATGCCAGAGGAGGTTTGGATCTCTGCTGTTATTGAGTCAGCAGAGCATTGGTGACTTTTATGAACTTTGCATCTCTACACTTGGCAACCCCACTCTATAACTTTACGTGGTCTGCCACTTCATGGCTGAGTTTCTGTGGCTTCTAAACGCTTTCGATTTGCAATAATACGACTTACAGTTGATCGTGGAATATCTAGAAGGGAAGAAATTTCACAAACTGACTTGTTGCAACAGTTCCATCCTATTACATTACCACGCTGGAACTCCTCAGTGAGCTCTTTAGAATAACCCATTCTTTTGCAAATGTTTGTAAAGGCGACTGCATGGCTAGCTCTTGATTTTGGCAGTAGGACTGAATGAAACACCTGAATTCAACGATTAAGAGGTGTGTCCCAATACTTTTCTCTATATAGTGTATGTGAGAGGGTTCCTATAATACCAGTAATTTATTATGCTAATCTTTTGACCTCTCATTTTAGGGGAGCTGGTCCTAGAGTAAAGTCCGGCAAACAAAATATAAAGTAAAGAGTATTTTTTAGCATAGATTTTTAATTAAAAATAGTTCCCTTTAGTAGCACAAAAGGTATTTCTTTGTATTTTACCAATTTTCCTTTATACATTAACCCTTTTAGGACTGAGACATTTTTTGCTTTTTCATTTTTTTTGTTTTTCACTCCCCACCTTTCAAGAGCCATAACTTTTTTATTTTTCCGTCAATAGAGTAGTGTGAGGGATTATTTTTTTTTAAGGAGTTTTCGTTTCTATTGACACCATTTAAAGTACCATATAATGTACTGGGAAATGGACATTATTTGCGGGCTGAAATTCCTCCATTGTTTTTTGGGTTTCATTTTTACAGCTTTCACTGTGCGGTAAAAACATCAACTTTATTCTGTGGATCAATACGATTAGGGTGATACCAAATGTATATATTTTTTTTATATTTTACTACTTTTACAAAGAAAAAAATATTTCTTAAAAAAAAATTGTTTTGTTTCACCAAATTCTGAGAGGCAAATTTTTTAATTTGTTCGTCAATTGATCGGTATTAGCGCTTATTTTTTGCGGGGCGAGCTGTAGTTTTTATTGGTACCATTTTTTGGTACATACAACTTATTGATCACTTCTTATTACAATTTTTTTATAGCCAAGGTGACCAAAAAAACTGTGACTTTGACAGTTTATTTATTTTTATTTTTTATGGTGTTCGCCATTCGAGTTAAATAATGGTATATTGTAATAGTTCGGACTTTTACAGACGCAGCGTTACCAATTTTGTTTATTTTTTTCATTACTTTAGAGGAAGAATGGGAAAGGGTTTTTATTTTGAACATTTAATATTTTTATATTTTTATTTCACTACTAATAACTTTTTTTACACATTCTATTAGTCCCTTTATGGGACTTGAACCAGTGATTGTTAGATCGCTGGTACAATCCACTGCCAGAGGCAGGGGTTAACAGAGGCAAAGTGAAGGCAGACATGGAGGTCTTCATTAGGCCCCTGGGCTGCCATGACAACCACAGCCATAGTCATGGTTGTCATGGCAGTGACATTTCGGGGGCGATGAGCTGTCGGAGGGGGCCATCCCCCTCTTTTCAATGCCTCAGATGCTGAGGTTGGGATAGATCGCAGCATTTGAGGGGTTAAACGGCCAGGAACAGCGGGATTGTCGTTAGTCCCGGGTGTCAGCTGTAATACACAGCTGACACCCACAGTGTGTGGAGCTGGCTCAGCCCCTCGCACCAGGACGTGCAATTACATCGAGGTGTGCAAAGGGGTTAAAGACTTTCTCAATTAATACATTTTCCTTGTTACTTTCTAAATTTAAATATTTATTATCTTTAATGTAAAATTCTATTTCGTATTGTTTTGAAGTAAATGACCATAAAACCTCAGTGTCAACAAAATATTTTAGGGCTAGTTCACACGGTGGATTTTGCATTGCATTGCAGATTCCGCCGCAAAACCTGCCGCAGAACTATTCCTCCCTCCCATTGACGGGAAAATGAAGCATCCGACTCCAAGTGAATTGAATGGGTGGTGGAATTTTGCGGCAGAATCCGCAGCTGATTCCGCCACAAAATTCCTCCGTGTGAACATACCCTTAAAGGACACATGGAATCACCTTTTATGTCAATGCAAAATAAGTTACTAGCTTTTATTTGCAATACGTTTTTGTAAACACTATTGGATTAGAAGAGCTATAACTATTCATTTCTATGAGACAAACTGCTGTAAAAGTACATCATTTTGTACTTATAAAGCAAAAAGCGCTAGTGTGAATGTGCCGTTAGTCATAAGTTTGTTCTTTTATTTCTTGAATTTTTACTTTTCTTTTTTTACTAATATTTGTAACCTGCTTTATTCTTCATTGTTTCGTGATCATTCAATGTTGCTTCTGCCCTGCTTGCTGAAAATGTTATAATAATTAAATCTCATATTAAAGGTATATCAGTAAACACTTATCTAGTCACTATTTCACTTATAAATAATGTAATGATTTATTGGATGTTGATTGAAATAATTTTTTGGGGTTTTTGTATCGTATATGAATTACTGTTACATAACTGCATATTCTGCACTCCTTTGTGGGGTTTTTAAGTTATTTTTTTTTTCTCAACAAATTTCATTTAGTTTATGACATCCAGTGAGGAATAACTTTCATTACAAGCTATGAGTAGTGCACTCCCTATAGAATACTACTGTACTGAAGTACAATTTTGACATTGTTATCAGAAGGATTACAGAGACGGCTAGGACATAAACTGTTGTTGTGTTCATATAATTAATTAAAGGCCATGTAAACCTTTGAGGGCATTTTTTTTTAAAATAAATAGATTAGTCAGTGTGTTTAGTTTAACTTTGTAATTTGTCTTTATTAAAAAATTGTTTTACTTTTTGAGATGGGTTTTATGAACTTAGATGTGATCATTTAGAGGTGGATCGACACGCAGGGCCCGTGACACTGAACCCCTCAGGGCTGCGGGACTGACGGATTCAGTGTAAAATGAGCAAAACATCTGATATGTATAGAGAATACAGAACAGCTGTATCTCTAAAGTAAAATGTTTTGTTTTTTATATAAAGACTAAATACAAAGTTACACTAAACACACTGACTAATCTATTTCTGTTTTGTTTTTAAATGCCCTCATAGGTTTACAAAGCCATTTAAATGACTTATGGTGACTCTAATTGTACAGAATGATCAGTTTCATATTTCTAAACTATTTCATTGGTGAAAAGATGCATAGACATTTTGGAACTCATTCAATTATTTTGGGTCTACAGGACCAGACATTGTTTAGATATTTTTAGTACAAATTCGTTTATCAGCTGTAACTTTTTAATTTAAAGTCAAATCTACTCCAGCTATAAATATGATTTATGCCTTTTTCTGTCGTAAATTATAATGAATTTGCCAAGCTGATAAAGGCGAGCTACTAAAGTCTGCCTACTTTACAGTAAAGTGTCGTGAGTGGCGCAAATGCCTCAAAAGTTTATTTTTTTGCCAAAATTGCGACTTTTGAGCCATTTGTGACTTTTCTATGCCAGAATACTGGCGTAGATAAAATAATAAATTCCCACAATAGTCTTTGTTTTTACAGGCTTTTAATTCTTTTTTTTATTCAATTTTTAAAAAAAGTAAAACAATATATAGTTCTCTTTCCTTGTAATCATATAATGTAAGCCTAAAATTTACTTCATATGTTTGACATCATTTGCCATTTATTTTAATATATGATATGTCCGGTTTAGGATAATTTGATGGAGGCTATTTTTACGGCCATAATCAATGTTTTTTTTTGGGGGTGGGCTCTGTTTTATTAATTTTTTTTACTTTATTATTATTGTTTATTTATTTACACTATACTTTCCCACTTTAGCAAACGGGGGGCACGTCAGCCTCAGTTTCAGGGGAAATCAGCCTTGTCACAGTAAGAATTGTCTAGTTAGACCCAGCAGCTACCTCTTTGTACCAGCTGCACTGCAATCATGTGATCAGTCACGTGATCATTTGGACTAACAATGTCACTGCCTCTATTTTATACACATCACCCATTAAGGTCTATGTATGTGAAATCATTGAAGTCAAAAGCGGTAAAAACTTGACAGCCTGGCATCCGACATTCAGCTTCCCATTCGCTCTGGCAGCCAGAATAAATCTGTGACATGGGCTTAAGAATAAGTCCTTAGGGGGTGAAAACTATTGTAGACTTTTATTATGTTGTCATTGCCTTTAAGAAACGCTGCATTAATAACTTAAGCTAGATAATGGTATGTCTCAATGCATATTGCATATTTGTATGTGAAATTGTTACGGCTGAATAGACAGATTATATACCAAGGGACTATACCGTATATATTTAGAAAACATGATGTGAAAGAAACATTTCAAGTAACTAAAGGAAAACTGGTAAAATACAAAAACCAAAACAGTGAAGATTTATTAAAGAATATACACTAAGGAACCGTTCACATCAGTGTTTGGGTTACTTTCATCATTTCCGTTCAACCTTTCAGAGGAACCGATTAAAGAAAAGCTGAACGGAAACTATCGCTTCTGTTTGCATTACCATTCATTTCAATGGTAATGTTTCCATTTCACTTGGTTTCAGTTTGTTTCCGTTCCGTAAAGTTTGCATTTTTGTTTCACAGAGACAATAGCGCAGTCATCAGCACTATTCTTTCCGTGAAAAAACGCAAACTTTACGGAATGGAAACAAACGGAAACCAAGTGAAATGGAAACATTACCATTGAAATCAATAGTAATGCAAACGGAAGATATAGTTTCTGTTCAGCTTTTGGTACATCGGTTCTTCTGACGGAAAGGTTGAACGGAACCCGAACGCTGATGTGAACAGGCCCTAATAGTAGCAGAATAAGGCTATTTATTAGTATCTGTACATATACCAAATATTTATAAATATGCATAAAACAAGGGAAAGCTTTTCAGTCTATATTAATCTAAATGAAATCAGAAAATAAAAGAAAAATACAGAAACATTACATTTATCCATGTCATTTAGCATTTTTGTCACATACCAATTATCATCAATCGGCATTGCATGTCAGTAAAAAGAACATTAAAAAAACACTAGACAACTGCTCTATTTACATGTCTGACACTAAAGAACATTGCTACGTAGCTTGTGAGATATCAGATTAGAAACCAACGCCCCAGTATATTTAGAGATTGGTTATCAGCAGCCGATTGTCTGAAGGCCAGCAGGCAAAAACAGCCAGGGGCGCTGGAGAAAAGACAAAAGCGGTTGCACAAAATGTCCTGACGCTGGACGACGTAAGGTTCCTGTGTGCGGTGGTGCCCACAGCTGAAGAGGAGTGAAGAGTGGTAACTACTTTTGTTTTTTGGTCTGATCTGGAGTCTGAATCATTTTGGGGCCTGAGCTAGGGTTTGATTAATTTAAGGGGTCTAATCTAGGGTATTGAATAATTTTGGGGTCTGATCTGCAGTCTGTATAATTTAGGGGTCTGGTCTAGGGTCTGGTTAATTTAGGAGTTCTGATCTAGAGGTCTGAAATAATTTAGGTATCTGTGGCCTGAGTAATTTAGGGGGGCACGGTCTAATCTGGGATCTGAAATAATTTCAAGGACTGATCTGGGATCTGAAACAATTTAAAGGGGTTTGGCCATCAATGACATTTATGTCATATCCACAGGATATGCCATAAATGTCAGATAGATGCAGGTCACACCTCTGGGACCCCACCTATCTCTAGAACGGGGCCACTTAAACTATGTTCTACCTCTCTTGGCTCCCACTGACACCCGGCCACTTTCTGATTAGATGGTCGGTGGTTATGAAAACAGCATAGCTCGATGAGCTACGCTGTTTCAGTAACTCCCATAGAAGTGAATGCCAGTTACGGAAACAGTGTAGCTCACGTGCTACGCTGCTTTCATAACTGCCATTCACTTCTATTGGATGAAATATTTTTGATGTCTCACCTACCACCCGTCATGCATTTTCTACTTATGTGGCTGATAATGTGTGTGATACTGTTATTTGTGGAACTATAATTCCCAACATGATCTGATCATCTGTATCACAACAGTTGAAGTCTCCCAACAGTTGTGATACTTGTTTTGCATAACTACATCTCCCACTGTAGTCTGATGATCATCAACTGTGAGGTCATGTTGGGAGTTGTACTTTCACAGAATTTTTGTTTTTTTCTACAGTGATTAGGCCGGCAAGTGTGTCCTCATCCAACATTTCCATTAAGCTGGTAAATGCTTTGGGGGGGGGGGGTAATTTAACATACAGCATTCACCACTTTGATAAATTTGGCCTATTTTCTGAATGCCTTGTCTAAGTTTACATTGTCTAAAACTTACACAGCTTAGTAAATCTGCCCTATTCAGTTTAATGGGTGCTGAGTAAATTTGCCTTCAGTTTGCTCCCACCTAGGGCTAGCCTTGTCTGCTGCAAGTCTTTGCATACTGTGTATAGAAACAATCTCTGTATCAAAGAATCGTCTAAGGACCTTAACACAATATAGTATTAAATCAGTGTAAACTATGACATTAAATTGTATACTAAAAATACAATCATAGCAAAACCTTAAGGAATGTTGTCCTTCGGAGTAATGTATTACACTAATTTTCCTAACTTTGAGCACTAGCATTGCCAATTTATGCCTTGAAAATGTAGTCCAATGTTAAAGATAACTTCAATGATTGTAAGCTTTGTTCTTTACCTCTGGTCACAGGAATTTTAAAAGGGGTTTTCTATCCAGTAAAAGGATAGGCCATCATAGCTGATGGGTCGGGGTCTGACTCCCGGGACCCCCGATCAGCTGCTTTGAATGGTGTGCAGCGCTCGTACAAGTGCTGCTTCCCCTTCATTTCTTCTTGCTCACTGTGAATCTTTGAAACGCATTTAGTGGCGATTCACAGGTATTGCAGCCTTCTTTTCCCATTCCCTTCAATAGGAGAGAAGGCTGCAATACCTGTGAGTCGCCGCTACATACGTGTCAAAGATTCACAGTGAGCAACTAGAAATGAAGGGGAAGCAGCGCGCGTACGAGCACTGCACCCCCTTCAAAACAAATTATTAGCTGATGGGTCCGAGTCCCGGGACCCGCACCAATCAGCTAATGCCGTCCTATCCTGAGGATAGGCCATAAACTTTTACTGGCTGGAAAACCCCTTTAACAGACATCATGTACAAATAGAAGCCACTTAAAATGAATTTATTCATTTTATAGCAATGTTAAACCACAGTAATGTTTGGGTTTTAATAGTTCAATGTGCTTCAGAAAACTGACATTTACTTAGAATTACTTCTCATTATGAACTCAATTCATATTCATTTAGTTTGCAGAGGACAGGACATTGGCATACTTACATTAATGTGGAGAATTGGGAAAAGCTACTACAATCGTATCTGGCGGGACAGACAGAGCATTTGCAAGCAAATTTGTCATACAATATTAAAAGTTTGCCCAGGTTCAGCCAAGTTAACATACCCAGTTTCTTCAATCGATCTGCCAATCTGAATGGAGCATATTTTTCTATAATTAGGCAATCATAAGCACAAGTAAACTCGAGCAGGGAAAATAAGGTGATGGATTTCTACAGCTACTCTGAAAAGGATAAACAGTACAGATGGTGTGGAAAATTTATATGTTGCTTTGTGAAGGACAAAGTCAGATATATCATTACAATTCTGCCAAATTACATTTATGTTACCAACATGCACCTGGCAGCTGGCACATTAAGAATATAAGTCATTCCGAATGGCAGCAAAACCTTCTTTGTCATTTTCTCCAGCAAGGATCTGCGGGTACCAAGAACATATGATGTTATCCCATCCAGATATTTTAGGAGATGTATTCATTGCTATAGGAAATTTAGTATATCCTGTTATTTACTGGAATGCCTATGCCATAAGTTCAACTTTGAGCATCTAGACATGATTTATAAGAGGGTACATGGACACGTTGAGGTCATATTGCTGTTTTTGAAGCAGTGTTAAATTTAGGGTAAAAAAAAACGCAAAGTGCCCACAATTTCTTAATACACCCTAAACATTGTATAATTGCAAATATATTACATTACGCATCTGGTCTTGAGTTGTAGCCTCTATTATCGCCAGTTCTTTTCTAACGCTGCATTCACAATTCTGCTGGATTCTGAGCTGAATTTACCCAGCATTCCCCCCTGGCTCAATGTCTGCACATTGCTTGCTCTGGCAGTTTTAATTTTGGGAAGTGTAGTAGTCCTATAATGCAGTTTAGAAGAGGCCATTGCATTATAGGAGTCAAGCAAAGCTGTTAGGGGTTTGCATGTTAACTTGACGGTCCTGGGCCCTAATGCAAAATCTGTAACAGTGCCCCCAACTACAGTACCATGGGCTATTTAGAATACTGGTATCCTCTTATGTGGCAGAAGGACCTTTGTGAAACCTCAGGCACAACGTTTCGGGTGCAACTGCTAACTCTGCACCACCTAAATCTATATCCCTGTAATGGATCCAGAAGCAACCAGTTGTGTACAAATTTGGGCTAGTATACAGGCTGTAAATCAGGACCGGCGCAAGATAAATAATAATATTTAAAATGTTATAAAGTGTACAGTTTTTATTGCCCCAATTTGACTATATGCACTATGCTTTAAATACAAACTGGTAAAAAAACAGCATAGAAAAGTTTAGAACAAAATCTTCCTCTTTGGCCAACAGTGAATGTACACCATACAGGTCACAAAAGAAAAATAAAGGTTTAATTTACTATTGTTGTTCAATCTACTCCCTCTATATTTAGTAGAATTCCTATTATCTGCATTTTTAGGACATCTCCATTGATATTCATATTGGCCACTATTGAAATTCTCACTTGTGTTGTTTCTCAACCATTGGAAATTGAAGTCTTGGAGTGGAGGTGTTCACCCACAAAGTCTTAATTTCCTGAACCCAAAGATCATTGAAGGTCTTCTTACAGAGACTAGCTGAACACTTAGTTTCCAGGCAGCGGTTGTAATGACCCGCACAGTGATTTCATCTACAGCTTTCTGGGCAAGTCATGACAACCTCTGCCCAGGACATGCATTAGCGGACTGCAAGAGTGATCTGTAAGAAGCTCCTCATTGATCTCAAGATCTCTGGGGATTAGTTAAGTATATTTTTAAGGTTTCTCAAATTTTACACAGGTCACTTTTACTAGGATATGATATGTGTCACTCTTAACCCTCAAAACTGATGACAATAACACAGCCCCATAAATGAAAAAAATAAAAATAATGCATTAAATCTTATGCTTAGTGATGGATAATGTGTTATCCCATTAATATGTCTTGGAGGGGTCCCTAACAAAGAAATATCACCTACTAGACCTTACTATAGGGTGCCAGATTTAGTTTTTGCCATATTACTGGTGGTTTACAGAGTTGGCAACAGCATCTTCTTGAATCAAATACAGAGACAGGTATGCACAGGTTTGGCATGAATAAATAATATTTGATTCAAGAAGATGCTGTCGTCTACTCTGTAAGCTGTCTTGTGGAATTGGGAGCGAGCCATCACATGGGACGACTTTGCATCTTAGTCCAGAGGAGGGGTTGTTATTCCTATTTTGCATTAGTATATAGTTAGTATATTACTGGTGTTGTCAAGGCTTTACCATAGTCAATCAAGGTTAAAATGCGTTTTGTCAATTTATTCCAATCTTACAGTATAATGTTATGGTATATGGCAAGGATATACGATATCTTTATATTTGGTTGAGGTCTACCATTATTCCAATAACCAAGGTCCCTCTGCACTTAACTAGCACTGTGGCTCCTTTATTCTGAGGATCTTGGAGGTCCTGTCAATTGAACCCTACTGTTCAACATGTTCTATTATAGCAATATGCCATCACTTTTAATGAGGGAGAACCTAATTAACAAAAATTATCTTTATTAACACATAACTTTATGACAAAATGTAGTTCAGGTTATTAAATAGTAAGGCATAGAATAAGAGTTGTCACATTTACTCATTTAGGCATATAACGTTATTTTACAACGCTAACCGTGAATACTGTCATGGGTCTATAGTGTTAAATTAGTTATCTATTATCAGAGGAATGTATCCATTCAGTGTCCTCAATTAACATTGATTGGATGAAAATAGTTAGTATTCTAAAATACCATTATCTTTAGTGTAGCAAGTGTATCTCTTATCAGAATATATTTACATATCAGGAAACTCTCTATCTATACAAGCGTACAGTGTAATGAGCAGATCATTGAGGCAAAACCAATTATTCTTACTTCTTCAGAAACAGACACAAACTTTTAAACTGCTTATAATCATTAAAAAAAAGTTGTCTGGATAATGTTCTCTGTGAACTTGTCTCCATATATATATGTATATATATATATATATATATATATATATATATATATATATATATATATATATATAGCACACAAGTAAATGGCGACAGCACACTGCGACACTAATGCCACCTAAGCCTCTAAATATAAATAAATATGCATTACTGCTAAATCTACTTACAATAGGGAGGTTCTTAGCGCACATTTTGATCAAATTCTGTGAGCCCACGGGCCACGACAAGGCGACCCCTATGAGGTGGGAACCTATGCTGCACATAGACCCAGAACTGGGACTAAAGCTACATATATCTGGGGATGGTAGGAACCAGCATTAAACTAATTTAAATCACCCTGGGCAGAATGGGAGGAGTGCAAGATCAATGCTGGTTCCTGGTATTTTATGACACTGGTTTTGCTCTTCTAACTTCTGATCCCGGAATGATCTTCACCATATACCTGTTTGTTGATTATATATCAACACATCGGTTGAGTGAGGATTGAGACTTGAGCTTCCCCGCATTTCTATATGTGGGGGAACTTTTTGTCTCCAGGGAAGTAATGCTCTAATGTAGCTTGACCTTTGGAATTTAATATGAAATTTAATCCTTGCATATACTCTGATGGCAGAGCGGAACATACTATCCCTGATTCAGGTACAATCCTTATATGATTAAATCCATATAGTTTGATATATAATGGCATTCTGCCCTTAATAAAGATGGTGTTACACAGCACATTTACCTGAAAGCGACTGCGCGGCTGGAATGGCCTCCTTAGCTGCTGTGATTATGTTTAAGGGTATGTTCACACGGCCAAATTTCAGACGTATACGAGGCGTATTATGCCTCGTTTTACGTCTGAAAATAGGGCTGCAATACGTCGGCAAACATCTGCCCATTCATTTGAATGGGTTTGCCGACGTACTGTGCAGACGACCTGTAATTTACGCGTCGTCGTTTGACAGCTGTCAAACGACGACGCGTAAATTTACTGCCTCGGCAAAGAAGTGCAGGACACTTCTTTGCCACGTAATTTGAGCCGTTCTTCATTGAAATCAATGAAGCACGGCTCAAGGTTTACGAGCGTCTCAGACGCCTCGTAAATTACGAGGAGCTTTTACGTGTGAAACGAGGCAGCTGTTAACAGTCTGTCTCTTCACACGTAACTGCCTCTCAGCGTGTGAACATACCCTGACACCGCGTTGTTGTGCTTTGTCATAGCAACCAAATCATTTTCATATGGAAACAAATTGAATTCATATAAATAATGTAGAACAATCTTTAAAGGGAAAATACCTTAAAATATCCTCTGACATCCCTGAGACGTGTCAGAAATATGGGCGTCAGAGCCCTGTGACCCCTACTAATCCCTACCTAAAAGGGAAACAGCACTCCTAGGATTTCAAAGCTAACTTGGAGGACTTTCGATTTCCAAGTTTGTATTTGGAAAACTCCAGTTCACTGCAATGTGACTGTTAAACATCTGCTAGACAATCCACAATCATCTGTTAATGACCATCTTCAAAAAATGTACACATACAGTTCCTATACCTACAGTTTGGTCTTACATTCGCTTCCTGAGAATGCTTGTACTGAACATATAACATTCAGTACTGGATTTCCCTTGGATTACACACAGACATCATTATTATTATTATTATTATTATTAATGTTATTATTATTAATTGCTAATATTATTGTTATTATTGTTAATTTGCAACCTTTAGACTTCAGATTTGGCCTCCATAAGTACGTATGTATTTTAGTTCAGAATATTTACTATTTATGTAATAATTATAATAAAATAAACCAGACGTTGTGGGGCTGTAAAATGAGACACATAATTATGTCATCTGTGTGAATGTGTACCAACTTTACAACATTTAGTCATGGTGCCCTTGCCAGGCACAATGCCAGTGCAGCTGCCACCATTAGCACCTTCTGCAACACTAATTGCCACTTTTCGGCTGTGCTTATTTTGTAATGAATGTAGAAACTGCATCCCAAAATGCTGAATTTATGACGCCAAAATAATCGTAGAATCTATGCAAATATGACAATACAGCCATCATTGAAATTCAGGTTATCCAGCGCCCCGTGGATTTCAGCAGAATATAAATAAACACCTGCACATCTTCTATGTTTTTACATGGAAATATCAGAATGCTAAATAGCTGCCTTGTCTATCACAGACGTTGGTAGCCGGAAAAAGAAGTCACCGTTTTTTTTTTATTAACTGCATAACTGATCTGTGATCGGCTTTTGTTGTACAAGTTTTATTAATTCATTGACACTTTTGATTAGAATTGCTTGGAATTTGGAAAAATATCTAAAATGGAATTTAAAGTTTCTATTAATAATAAACTCTAGGTTCAATTGAACAATCATGTACTGTATATTGCTCTCATTTTCTAATATACACAGCATTACACTCACTCTTCAAGAGCTCATCTCAAATCCCCCGTGTACAGAGAAGTTCCTATGTACTTATATGTTTGTTCAAATACTGTAGATGGCCAAAAGTATCCCTTTTAATCACAGGGTTTGGCCTTTTCAGCAACACTGATTGCTGCAAAGTGCTTTTAATCCAGCATGCATTCATGCAGTTTCCAAAGGTGGAGTAGTGGAAGTAGAATGGGTCATATTGAAAAGCTTTTAATGTGGCACTTGTAGCAGGTTGGGGGTCATAGATGCAAGTTGTCTTTTAAAGATAAGCTATATGGATGATTGTGCAGGGACTGTATAGATACAATGTTCCCCTTGTTAGGAAAACGCCTGTTCCCTTAAGATCACCATGACTACTGTTCTAGCTTGTGGGCGGTTCTGTTTTACTTCGAGCCTATCTCTTTTCTCTGTCTTTCTGCCAATGAGGTGTGGGGTTGTATTTATATTTGGCTTCCTCCACCTGGTCTTTGCTTTTGATTTTCCTAGTCTTCTGGTGTTCTGATCAAGCTCTGACACTCCCTGTCATTCTGACTTCTGGACTTCTTGGAAACTGACCTCGGCTTGTCTCTCGTTAACCCCTTGTTTACCAATTTTGATTATCTGCTCCCTGCTGCTGCTGATCTCTGCTGTACATGATTTCCACTTGCTCTGTTTTGGACTTTCTGTTTACCCTCTGCCTGGCTGGTTATCCTGTTCAGGTTTGCCTGCATTGCACCTTTTATCCAACACTGAACTCTGCTAAAACAACTGGGTTCTATGCAGCAAAGACCATCCCACCTTGCAGTCGGCTCTGGCGAAAACATTAGAGTAACCTTAGACTCTGTCGATCAGAGTTGTGATGGATTTGAGGTTGCGGTTTTATTTGCACGCTGTCTCCCGGCAGTCTCCAGCAGCCTTTGGGGAATCGCTCAACTTGCAATTCCATAACACCCTGCACACAGTGGTTGTCTCTAGGGGATCATGTTTTAACACAATAGTATGTTTAAAAAATGAACATCACAGATGTACTCATTTTTAAAACATAAAAACACCTTTATATTGTCATGCAGGTACGTCTTACATCCAACTGTACATCTCCCATATCATTTACCTTTCATGGCCAGTAATTTATATAGAGCTGGGCAGGTCTTACTACATCACAGCAGCACTAAGGGTTAATATTGGCATAGCATACGTCACTATAACATATACTATCAGGGAACACAGCCCACGATCACTGGATGATGATACTCTGAATCATGTATACTTAACGTCTACCGGAAAGCTTTAGGCTCTGTTCGCATGTGCAAGATTTAACATAGATTTCAACGCAGATTCCACACCAAATTCAGCATTAAAACCGATGACAATCCGCATCGCATACATGTGATGATGTTTCTGCAACCTCTTTCACATGCTACAAAACATTTCTGTGTGTATAATAAGTAGCATGCTACCAGTTTCCATGGATTCCACATGGAAAAGCTGAAGATTAGCCCATTGAATGACAAAAGGGCTAATCTTCGTGCAAATTTGCTGCACACCCGCAGCACATCTGCGACAGAAATCCAAGTAAAGCCTTGGAGTTCTGTCACACAAAAAAACCCATTAGATTTAATTCCAACGTGTCAACTGTTCTTAGGAAAACGTAACCACTACACTTAAATGCTATCCCACACCCAATAACCTAATGACATTAAAACCTTTTTAGTTGAATTTTGTAACCACGTTTCTGGCTGCCATATTGCTTGCAGAAATCAAAGAGGTCTCCCATGGTAGGAAACATAATCACTACTTGGCAACTAACCGGAGCTTTGAGGGCACAATACTTTGGAACTTGGGACATTAGCCATATAATGTGCGGTTGCCTTTCCATAAGTTCAGGCACCAAATGCCCATGCCAGCGGGTCTAGTAGCGCCTCCTTTAGTAGTTACAAGTGATCCGCCTAAGGCAGAATCTGGTCTCTTTGTGTTAAGGATCTGCCAGGCACAGCTTCTGTATCCACGCCCATAGGCAATCAGTCTGCACCTGCTTCTATGTCTGTGAGACTGACTCCATCTTCCACCACTCAGGATGGCAGGCTTAGGAGTGGGAGAGCCTATCACAGCCTGGCCAGACGGAGCTAGCTCCCGCCCTCTGTCTATTTATACCTGCCTTTCCTGTTCCTCCTTGCTTGTGATTCTTCTCTGTTGGTTTCCTGGCCCTGCTGCAGCTTCTTGAACTACTTGTCCCTGCTTCGTATTGACCCTGGCTTACTGACTACTCTTCTGCTCTGCGTTTGGTACCTCGTACACTCCTGGTTTGACTCGGCTTGTTCACTACTCTCCTGCTTTACGTTTGGCACCTCGTACTCTCCTGGTTTGACTCGGCTCGTTTACTACTCTTGTTGCTCACGGTGTTGCCGTGGGCAACTGCGCCGTTTCCCTTTGTTCTGTGTCTCCTTGTCTGGTTGTCTGTCGTGCACTTATTGAGTGTAGGGACCGTCGCCCAGTTGTACGCCGTCGCCTAGGGCGGGTCGTTGCAA
The DNA here is from genome assembly GCF_050947455.1 of Rhinoderma darwinii. Classification (NCBI taxonomy): domain Eukaryota; kingdom Metazoa; phylum Chordata; class Amphibia; order Anura; family Rhinodermatidae; genus Rhinoderma; species Rhinoderma darwinii. The sequence continues at coordinate 350,242,452 of NC_134690.1, forward strand.
GTAGGCAGGGACTGAGTGGCAGGTAGATTAGGGCTCACTTGTCTGTTTCCCTATCCCTGTCATTACACTTTGACTATGAGATGTCTCTATAATTATCAAACGTTTTATGTAACTTGAGTCAAGCTGTAAGCAACTTTAAAGAGGACCTGTCACCTCTCCTGACATGTATATTTTAGGAAATACTTCTAAGAAAAGATGCTACAGAATTGTTATTTAATTGGGAATACAATTATTTACTAAAACAGATGTGACAGGTGAGGTGTCAGATACTCTTTGAAGAGTTCCTATCACCACGCTGACTTCTGTTTCATCTGATTTATTTCAAATACTGTTATTCCTTAGAAAAATAGGTTATTTTCTAAAGATAACATTATTAAAAAATATATTTAAAAAAAAAAATGCTTTATATATGTCAGGGATATTATGCCAATGACCCGACTCACTGCAGGATTAAGGTCCGAACTTCCTGGTAAGGTACTCCCAGTATGCCCAGTCTTCCCATAACCCCTTGATGGCATACTGTGTCAGAGCTGCAAAATCTCACAAGTTTTTGTGAGATCTCTTGGCTCTGACTAAAAGAATGCTGTCTAGAGCATTTATATAACACTTACCATGTATATAGGAGTATACACAAATAACTGATATATAAATGCATGCCGGAAGCCCCTTGCCTGGAAGTTCGGTCCCGAGTGCTGCATGGAGTGCGGCATGTAATTTGCATAATGTACTTGCCAGTTACATTATAAAGCAATTTTTTTACATTTTTTAATTTAAGTTATATTTAGAAAACAACTTATTTTATGTGTGGACTAAAGGCATGTATGAGGCAAAAGTGCGTGCGTGTGTGTGTGTGTGTGTGTGTGTGTGCATGTGTGTGTGTAAACCAATATGACCCAGGCAGCCAGCAATGAGGTTCCATTCAGTTTTTCGACCATTGTGGGTCTGTGCCAACAACAGACCTTGCTGATTATCACTTGTGAGATCTTAGTTCTGAGGCAATCTACTGCCTTAAATTATTCAGCTTTTTCTGTCACCTGACTGCATGAGGCGAAACGAGAAACTAACAATTCTGTCCCCCTAATGCATTTAAATGACATTTAGCAATGTGCACTGACCTTTTCTGTATGTCATAGCATTTTTTTTCTGCAGTCAGCATTAACATTCATACCTATTACAGTGTCATACATATTATTATTTGTCACTTTAATCCCTTCAAACTGTTATGTTCCACCTACAGACCTGACAATTAATATATCTGTACTGTTCAGGATCGAACCAATTCTGGCACATGGAAATTATTTTCCTCATCAAAGTCATCATCAGTTTAAGATATTATTCCCATGCAGGAGTATATTAATATTGTGCTCTTCATCTATTAACAAAAGAAATATCTAAGTTTTACATTTTCAGCTAGATATAATAAAATGCTTCTCTCTCTCTCTTTCTCTCTCTCTCTCTCTCTCTCTATATATAAATATATGTATATATACATAGTGCATATGAATATATGGTGCTGCGAAAAAGTGTTTGTGCATATTTGTAACACTGGATGGTTTAGTTAAATGTCCAAGTTATTAAAAAAGTAGTCATGGGTGGAATGCAATAAAACAAAAAAGAGGCATTACTCACCCGATAGATCACCTGGCATTCCAGCGTAGCTGCTCTGGTCCTCCCTGATGCTGTTTGTTGACATGGCTGCAATGAGGACGTGCCCGTTTACCTACTTGTTCACTACAGCCAATCACTGACCTCAGCGAGTATGCAGCACAGTGATTGGCTGCAGCGATCATATGGGTATATGGGCACGTTATGGCTTCAATCATGTCAGCAAACAGCGGCAGGGTGGACCGAACAGCTACGATGGAAAGTCTTCTTATTTGTTTTTTGCATTCCTCCCCCCATGTCCACTTTTTTGATTGACACGGAAAACCCCTTATAAGACGCAATATGACATATTAAGTTAAGTGTAAGCGTAAACACATAAAACCACTTTTGCCTTTTTTACAGCATTTATTTAAAGACAATGTGATGCAGCAGCAATATCTCATGAGAAAAAGTTGATTCCCCCTTAAAGCTGTTGTATCAACTCAATAACCCCTTTCTAAAAATAATACCAGCCCAGAGATCAGCTGATTGCCTTGAGTCTAACTTCTGAAACCCCCACTATCAGCTGTTATGATCGGAGAAGTCTGGGCATATAAATTTAAACTGCAGCAGGCCCTGTTATTCATGGCCCAACCAGATCTGCCATAGCACTAGCCAATGTATGTTATCTCGGGTTTATAGAGGGTGGACCCATGCAGGAGATTCCCTGACCTCCATATGCCCGGATAGGTCATATAAAAAGTGGTTGTTTTAGTGGGACAACCCCTTTAAACTTTCATTTTTGCACCACCTTTAGAAGTTGTACATTTAATTAAATGATTTCTGTCATTTGATATTAGTCTTTCATGTGGGGGTAACTATAGCATCACAGCTGCAATGGGGCCCAAAGGTTTAGGGGCCCACTCAAACGCAAGAAAAAATTTGGAGAATAACAAGTTGGTCGCTTTCAGCTATCTAACATTACTATGTGGGTTCCCTGATATATGGCACTCATCCATACCTGCCGTTATTATTACTTATGCTGCTGTTTCATTTACCTGTCACTAGGTGGCGGGAGCCATCTCATTTTTGCAATGGTGCCCTAGGAATTTTAGTTGCGCCCCTGGTCTTTCATATCATTGTTGAGGAATTTAGTCTACTCTTCTTGGCATAAATGCTTTACTTTAGACGAATTGGTAGGTTTGCTGTATTAACTGTTACTTTCAGAGTCTTCCATGGCATCTCAGTAGTTAAGACTACTGAGTAGACTACGCCATTCTATACAGAGGGATACAGTAAAAAAAAGTATACCGCAAAGTTTGTGTTACACTGGCATATGTCACAGCCTTCCAACGAAAATCCTCACAAAGTATACTTCCCATGTAATTAAGCCAAAAAAAGAATACCTATAAATTCAAGGTCATATATCAATGAATAAAGTTGCATATATGGGACCCCATGCATAGTAAACACCAAAAAGATATCCCCATATGCTATAATAAAACAAGATCAAACGTATCTTAGAAAAAATACAAAATGACTTTATTAAGGACAGACAACACAGTTGATCAAGACGATTTTAAAAAAATATAACCACCCATAAAAACAATGTACAACAGTACACAGAAGACAGTGTTGAATATAAGGCAGGGCAAACAATGGTAGTATGACAATATCAACGACTATAAAGTATGTATACTGATAATAATCACCATAACAAGGGCCTATAAAATAGTCACAAAAAATTGTAAAGTCACAGTCATGGAGAGGAAGCTCATTGAGACCTCAAGATACGCATACCAAAAAACCCACCATGCGCCATTCCACTGCCACAACACTGTCAGAACACCCCAACGCGCGTTTCGCACCTGGCTTCGTCAGGGGGTGCTGAAAGAGTGTGATCAGAGGATTTAAATAAGGGGTACACAGCTGAACGGTGTACCACACTTACTTGTCCATAGGATGTTCAGCTGGCGCCTGCACGAGGAGAGGCAGCACCTCAATCACGCAGTGCACGGCGTCCGGAAGTGAGCAGTGCGCAACTGCACAGAGCCCAAGTCCATGTTGCGCCGTGAACTACATGATGAACGGCCCCCCGCCCCGCGCATGCGCACAACAACCACAGACCACCGCATCCATCTTGGAATAGGGCAAGGCACCCGCAATTGCCCATATCCAAGAGATGGAGAGCGGTATGAATACATGAGCGCTATTCACAGTTAGAATATATTTATATATGTTTACTACATTACAAAATAGCAAAGGCATTCTAGATGAGAGTATATTTAGACATCCTGAAATGTACGGAAATAACATAAATCACACATTAGTTCCGATAGATCAAATACAGGCAACAGTATATCATGCAATAATATAGATGAACAAAGTGTACAGAGGGGGACCCAATGCATGCCTAGGAGCCCACTGTGCACACCAGTTAAAGATATTAATGTGAAATATCACCATATATATATATACATATATGACCAAACATCATACCTGATTAGTTAGATGGATAAAAATATATGAATGAAAGAAAAAAGTGTAGAAATAAAAATATAAATTGTGACATAAGTGATTTAAATGCATACATGACAAACAAGTAGATGTATGAAAAAATGCACATTTACAATACATGTATATAAAGACAAAATAATCCTATATATTACAAATTGTAAACGTGCATGAACACTAATGTGAATATATGGCCATATGCATACACATATGACCAAAAATAAAATAAAAATAGATGTATGTGTATGAATGGACCATGTAGGTCACAAAGAAATATATATATGTGAGTGTGAAAGAAAATATATAATATATGATAATAAGAGTGCAATTAGAGCACAAAAGTGAAACATCAAGAAAGATAATTCAAATAATAAAGAAAAAGTGAAAAAGACATATGAATAGAAAAAAGCATATGATGAACAAAAACGTGTTAGAGCAAAACATCCATCAATGTGGTAATGCATCCATGAAATTCCAGGATAAAAAAACAATCCACTCCAAGAATGCCTATATCAGACCATGAACAGAAATGTCGCTACTGATACCTAATGCGATCATCGCATAACCACAGAATCAAAAAGAAGAAAGGTTAAAGAACCAAACATTATATTGCAAATGTAACCTAATAAAGTAAACAACGAAACCACATTAGTATCAAAACATATAAGATGACTTCCATAATGTGCCTTCGATGCACCCATACACCTCAATATAGCCATGCACCTCATGCGCCTCCAATATAACCGATACAGTCCACTCTGAAAAGACAAGCAAGCAAAAGTTAAATAATAAATCCTCCCTACACACAAAATGATAAAACATAACAGAGGTTGGCACCTATTAGAAATTTATAAGAATGGAGCGAAACTAATCATTTCATTAAGCCCCTTAGGAAAAACGGTTTGTAGTTTCACTATCCATTTGCATTCACGTTGGGCAAGGATTCTCTGAATATTACCCCCTCTATTTCCTAGGGAGATCTTATCAATTCCCCTGAAGGTGAGAAGTCTCCAATTACCTTGATGATGGTCACGAAAATGACGAGGTATCGGTTTAAGTTTGCTTAACTTTTCAGGATCGTCAGTTTTCATAGCGCCCTTTATGTCCCTTACATGTTCAAGGATCCTCACACGGAGTTCTCTAGAAGTGAGACCCACATATATCAGTCGACATGGACAAATGGCATAATAAACCACAGCAGTTGAACGACAAGTGATGTTGTGACAGATTTTATATTGTCTTGACCCAGAAGAGTCACTGAAATCTAGAGATCTAGTCATAAGGGAACATGCCCCACAGTCACCACATGGGTATGAACCCCACTTTGGTCCTTTGGAATTGAATATAAAGCCTGAGGTAGGAGCTACATAATGACTCTTAACTAATATATCCCTTAGATTACGTGATCTACGTGAAGTCATAAGGGGATAATCTGATAGCACTACACTCAGATCCATATCAGTATGGAGAATTGGCCAGAACCTCTCAAAAATCGATTTCATTTCTCTCCATTGGGCATGATATCCAGTGATGAACCTTACCTCTTCATTACTGTTCTTTTTCTTAAATTTAGGTATAAGTAGGTCACTTCGTTGCGTATTTTTGGCTCTCATGTATCCTTGCTCAATATCCATAGATTTGTAACCTCTAGCACGAAACCTGTTTGAGAGGTCAGCGGCCTGATTCTCAAAGGCTGATTCTGTGGAACATATCCGACGTGCTCTTAAAAATTGTCCCGTTGGAACTGCTCTCAGTGTCTGTGGAGGATGAGATGATTTGGCATAAAGGAAGGAATTGACTGATGTACTTTTCCTGAAAATATCAGTGACAATTGATCCATCTATGTCACTAGTGAGTCTAATGTCAAGAAACTCAACATCAGTGCGACTTATTTTAGAAGTCAAACGGATGTTGAGCTGGTTGACATTCAGATCCTCAAGAAACTTGTCAAGCTTCTCTTTTTCACCATGCCAGAGAAATAGTATGTCGTCGATGAAGCGCATCCATATCAGGACGCCTCCATCATCCGCATCAGGCAACTGAAGATTCTGCTCCCACCGGCCAAGAAAGAGGTTGGCATATGAGGGCGCGCAAGTGGCCCCCATTGCCACTCCCCTCTTTTGCAGAAAATATCGATCCTTGAAAAGGAACAGATTGTGATGTAAAACAAAATCCAATAGTACAATCAAAAGATCGATAAGATCGGATTCCAAGTTGGTCCCATTTAGATAAAACCTAGCGGCTTCAATACCATGTTTATGTTCAATAGAGGTATAAAGTGACTCCACGTCGCATGTCACAAAGAAGTCATCATGACCCATGTAAACCCCCTCTAACCTATTCAAGACATCAGTGGAATCACGAATGTACGATGGTAATTCACAAACAAGGGGTTTAAGATAATGGTCAATGAAGCGACACACAGTTTCACATAAACCTCCATTGCCCGAAACTATCGGTCTTCCTGGAGGGTCCACTAGATTTTTGTGGACCTTAGGGAGCAGATACAGGGTTGCTAAAATGGGTTTATCAACAATGAGACCATCAAGTGTGGTTTTAGGTATAATATTGGATTCAAAAGCCTTCAATAGAATTTGATCTAATTGGGTTTTGAAACTACCTAGAGGACATCCATCCAATCTTTGATAACATGACACATCATTGAGCTGTCTAAAGGCTTCTCTCTCGTATTTGTCAACAGGCCACAATACCACATTTCCACCTTTGTCAGCTGGCTTAATAACCACTGATTTCATTCTTTTAAGTTGTTCAAGGGCCTCCCGTTGTGCCCTATTCAAATTATCATGTGTACGATGTGAAGACAATTTACTCAATTCATTGGTAACCAGTCTCACAAAGGTGTCGACTGCGGGACACATGGACAAAGGAGGAAATGTGGTAGAGCGCCCCCTGACTCCCACCGGGAATTTAGGTTCAACAGTTAGTTCTTGTTCTTTTAAAAGCTCATCAAGAGCCCTGAGGGCCTGTTGTTCATCCTTTCCTGTGAAAAGTTGCACATCATATCTAGAAAAGTGCTTTTTGAAAAGCAGTTTCCTAGCAAAAAGGTGTACATCCTTGACAGCCTCAAAGAAATCAAAGTTAGATACTGGAGAGAAGGTCAAACCCATTCCCAACACTTCCAACTGTGCCTGCGTTAATATCTCATTGGACAAATTAATTACCTTTAGTTGATCTTTGCCTGTCTGTTCCTGAGGTTCATCCCTCCATCTAAAGGCTTGTTTCTTTTGTTTTTGCCCATTAGATGTCCAGTGTCTTGCTCCCATCTTGGGCGTTTGCCTAAAAAACGACCAGTTGATGGTCCTTCATTAGAGGATGAGGATGTATAACCCGATCGTGATCTAGATCTTGATCTTGACCTCATAGATTGTTGCCAGTTCCACCTAAAGACACGATCATTTTGGTAATCGGAGAGATCACGCTGAAATTTCTTCATTTTAAATTGTTGGATCTCTTTTTCCCATTTAAGAAATTCACTATCTAATTCCCTTTCAAAGGTGACCATCTCATCTGCCGTCATCTTTGCCTTCAGATCTTGCTGTAGTGGTTCAATTTCACTCTCAAGTGCTTCAAGGGTCTGTTTATCACATCCTATCAATAACTCTAACATCGTTCTGGAGCAGACTTTACATGCATCTTCCCACCTCTGTCTGAATAGGTCGTCATCAACTGGAAATGAAGGTGTAATTTTAACTCTCAATCCCCTAGGGATGATATCCTTACTAAGGTAATGCTCCAGAGAAGCCTTGTTCCACCATGTTCTAGTCCGCTTTTCCAATAAGAATTTTAAACGTAACTGAATATCTCTATTCAACGGTGCATAGGTGCCAACCTCTGAATGTATATCACTTTTAAAAACATCTGACAACTGGGTGACCCAATTTTGGTCACGACCACGATAATCCATACCAGGACCTGTATTCACCAAAAAGACAATAATTAAGCCAAAAAAAGAATACCTATAAATTCAAGGTCATATATCAATGAATAAAGTTGCATATATGGGACCCCATGCATAGTAAACACCAAAAAGATATCCCCATATGCTATAATAAAACAAGATCAAACGTATCTTAGAAAAAATACAAAATGACTTTATTAAGGACAGACAACACAGTTGATCAAGACGATTTTAAAAAAATATAACCACCCATAAAAACAATGTACAACAGTACACAGAAGACAGTGTTGAATATAAGGCAGGGCAAACAATGGTAGTATGACAATATCAACGACTATAAAGTATGTATACTGATAATAATCACCATAACAAGGGCCTATAAAATAGTCACAAAAAATTGTAAAGTCACAGTCATGGAGAGGAAGCTCATTGAGACCTCAAGATACGCATACCAAAAAACCCACCATGCGCCATTCCACTGCCACAACACTGTCAGAACACCCCAACGCGCGTTTCGCACCTGGCTTCGTCAGGGGGTGCTGAAAGAGTGTGATCAGAGGATTTAAATAAGGGGTACACAGCTGAACGGTGTACCACACTTACTTGTCCATAGGATGTTCAGCTGGCGCCTGCACGAGGAGAGGCAGCACCTCAATCACGCAGTGCACGGCGTCCGGAAGTGAGCAGTGCGCAACTGCACAGAGCCCAAGTCCATGTTGCGCCGTGAACTACATGATGAACGGCCCCCCGCCCCGCGCATGCGCACAACAACCACAGACCACCGCATCCATCTTGGAATAGGGCAAGGCACCCGCAATTGCCCATATCCAAGAGATGGAGAGCGGTATGAATACATGAGCGCTATTCACAGTTAGAATATATTTATATATGTTTACTACATTACAAAATAGCAAAGGCATTCTAGATGAGAGTATATTTAGACATCCTGAAATGTACGGAAATAACATAAATCACACATTAGTTCCGATAGATCAAATACAGGCAACAGTATATCATGCAATAATATAGATGAACAAAGTGTACAGAGGGGGACCCAATGCATGCCTAGGAGCCCACTGTGCACACCAGTTAAAGATATTAATGTGAAATATCACCATATATATATATACATATATGACCAAACATCATACCTGATTAGTTAGATGGATAAAAATATATGAATGAAAGAAAAAAGTGTAGAAATAAAAATATAAATTGTGACATAAGTGATTTAAATGCATACATGACAAACAAGTAGATGTATGAAAAAATGCACATTTACAATACATGTATATAAAGACAAAATAATCCTATATATTACAAATTGTAAACGTGCATGAACACTAATGTGAATATATGGCCATATGCATACACATATGACCAAAAATAAAATAAAAATAGATGTATGTGTATGAATGGACCATGTAGGTCACAAAGAAATATATATATGTGAGTGTGAAAGAAAATATATAATATATGATAATAAGAGTGCAATTAGAGCACAAAAGTGAAACATCAAGAAAGATAATTCAAATAATAAAGAAAAAGTGAAAAAGACATATGAATAGAAAAAAGCATATGATGAACAAAAACGTGTTAGAGCAAAACATCCATCAATGTGGTAATGCATCCATGAAATTCCAGGATAAAAAAACAATCCACTCCAAGAATGCCTATATCAGACCATGAACAGAAATGTCGCTACTGATACCTAATGCGATCATCGCATAACCACAGAATCAAAAAGAAGAAAGGTTAAAGAACCAAACATTATATTGCAAATGTAACCTAATAAAGTAAACAACGAAACCACATTAGTATCAAAACATATAAGATGACTTCCATAATGTGCCTTCGATGCACCCATACACCTCAATATAGCCATGCACCTCATGCGCCTCCAATATAACCGATACAGTCCACTCTGAAAAGACAAGCAAGCAAAAGTTAAATAATAAATCCTCCCTACACACAAAATGATAAAACATAACAGAGGTTGGCACCTATTAGAAATTTATAAGAATGGAGCGAAACTAATCATTTCATTAAGCCCCTTAGGAAAAACGGTTTGTAGTTTCACTATCCATTTGCATTCACGTTGGGCAAGGATTCATATGCTTTTTTCTATTCATATGTCTTTTTCACTTTTTCTTTATTATTTGAATTATCTTTCTTGATGTTTCACTTTTGTGCTCTAATTGCACTCTTATTATCATATATTATATATTTTCTTTCACACTCACATATATATATTTCTTTGTGACCTACATGGTCCATTCATACACATACATCTATTTTTATTTTATTTTTGGTCATATGTGTATGCATATGGCCATATATTCACATTAGTGTTCATGCACGTTTACAATTTGTAATATATAGGATTATTTTGTCTTTATATACATGTATTGTAAATGTGCATTTTTTCATACATCTACTTGTTTGTCATGTATGCATTTAAATCACTTATGTCACAATTTATATTTTTATTTCTACACTTTTTTCTTTCATTCATATATTTTTATCCATCTAACTAATCAGGTATGATGTTTGGTCATATATGTATATATATATATGGTGATATTTCACATTAATATCTTTAACTGGTGTGCACAGTGGGCTCCTAGGCATGCATTGGGTCCCCCTCTGTACACTTTGTTCATCTATATTATTGCATGATATACTGTTGCCTGTATTTGATCTATCGGAACTAATGTGTGATTTATGTTATTTCCGTACATTTCAGGATGTCTAAATATACTCTCATCTAGAATGCCTTTGCTATTTTGTAATGTAGTAAACATATATAAATATATTCTAACTGTGAATAGCGCTCATGTATTCATACCGCTCTCCATCTCTTGGATATGGGCAATTGCGGGTGCCTTGCCCTATTCCAAGATGGATGCGGTGGTCTGTGGTTGTTGTGCGCATGCGCGGGGCGGGGGGCCGTTCATCATGTAGTTCACGGCGCAACATGGACTTGGGCTCTGTGCAGTTGCGCACTGCTCACTTCCGGACGCCGTGCACTGCGTGATTGAGGTGCTGCCTCTCCTCGTGCAGGCGCCAGCTGAACATCCTATGGACAAGTAAGTGTGGTACACCGTTCAGCTGTGTACCCCTTATTTAAATCCTCTGATCACACTCTTTCAGCACCCCCTGACGAAGCCAGGTGCGAAACGCGCGTTGGGGTGTTCTGACAGTGTTGTGGCAGTGGAATGGCGCATGGTGGGTTTTTTGGTATGCGTATCTTGAGGTCTCAATGAGCTTCCTCTCCATGACTGTGACTTTACAATTTTTTGTGACTATTTTATAGGCCCTTGTTATGGTGATTATTATCAGTATACATACTTTATAGTCGTTGATATTGTCATACTACCATTGTTTGCCCTGCCTTATATTCAACACTGTCTTCTGTGTACTGTTGTACATTGTTTTTATGGGTGGTTATATTTTTTTAAAATCGTCTTGATCAACTGTGTTGTCTGTCCTTAATAAAGTCATTTTGTATTTTTTCTAAGATACGTTTGATCTTGTTTTATTATAGCATATGGGGATATCTTTTTGGTGTTTACTATGCATGGGGTCCCATATATGCAACTTTATTCATTGATATATGACCTTGAATTTATAGGTATTCTTTTTTTGGCTTAATTATTGTCTTTTTGGTGAATACAGGTCCTGGTATGGATTATCGTGGTCGTGACCAAAATTGGGTCACCCAGTTGTCAGATGTTTTTAAAAGTGATATACATTCAGAGGTTGGCACCTATGCACCGTTGAATAGAGATATTCAGTTACGTTTAAAATTCTTATTGGAAAAGCGGACTAGAACATGGTGGAACAAGGCTTCTCTGGAGCATTACCTTAGTAAGGATATCATCCCTAGGGGATTGAGAGTTAAAATTACACCTTCATTTCCAGTTGATGACGACCTATTCAGACAGAGGTGGGAAGATGCATGTAAAGTCTGCTCCAGAACGATGTTAGAGTTATTGATAGGATGTGATAAACAGACCCTTGAAGCACTTGAGAGTGAAATTGAACCACTACAGCAAGATCTGAAGGCAAAGATGACGGCAGATGAGATGGTCACCTTTGAAAGGGAATTAGATAGTGAATTTCTTAAATGGGAAAAAGAGATCCAACAATTTAAAATGAAGAAATTTCAGCGTGATCTCTCCGATTACCAAAATGATCGTGTCTTTAGGTGGAACTGGCAACAATCTATGAGGTCAAGATCAAGATCTAGATCACGATCGGGTTATACATCCTCATCCTCTAATGAAGGACCATCAACTGGTCGTTTTTTAGGCAAACGCCCAAGATGGGAGCAAGACACTGGACATCTAATGGGCAAAAACAAAAGAAACAAGCCTTTAGATGGAGGGATGAACCTCAGGAACAGACAGGCAAAGATCAACTAAAGGTAATTAATTTGTCCAATGAGATATTAACGCAGGCACAGTTGGAAGTGTTGGGAATGGGTTTGACCTTCTCTCCAGTATCTAACTTTGATTTCTTTGAGGCTGTCAAGGATGTACACCTTTTTGCTAGGAAACTGCTTTTCAAAAAGCACTTTTCTAGATATGATGTGCAACTTTTCACAGGAAAGGATGAACAACAGGCCCTCAGGGCTCTTGATGAGCTTTTAAAAGAACAAGAACTAACTGTTGAACCTAAATTCCCGGTGGGAGTCAGGGGGCGCTCTACCACATTTCCTCCTTTGTCCATGTGTCCCGCAGTCGACACCTTTGTGAGACTGGTTACCAATGAATTGAGTAAATTGTCTTCACATCGTACACATGATAATTTGAATAGGGCACAACGGGAGGCCCTTGAACAACTTAAAAGAATGAAATCAGTGGTTATTAAGCCAGCTGACAAAGGTGGAAATGTGGTATTGTGGCCTGTTGACAAATACGAGAGAGAAGCCTTTAGACAGCTCAATGATGTGTCATGTTATCAAAGATTGGATGGATGTCCTCTAGGTAGTTTCAAAACCCAATTAGATCAAATTCTATTGAAGGCTTTTGAATCCAATATTATACCTAAAACCACACTTGATGGTCTCATTGTTGATAAACCCATTTTAGCAACCCTGTATCTGCTCCCTAAGGTCCACAAAAATCTAGTGGACCCTCCAGGAAGACCGATAGTTTCGGGCAATGGAGGTTTATGTGAAACTGTGTGTCGCTTCATTGACCATTATCTTAAACCCCTTGTTTGTGAATTACCATCGTACATTCGTGATTCCACTGATGTCTTGAATAGGTTAGAGGGGGTTTACATGGGTCATGATGACTTCTTTGTGACATGCGACGTGGAGTCACTTTATACCTCTATTGAACATAAACATGGTATTGAAGCCGCTAGGTTTTATCTAAATGGGACCAACTTGGAATCCGATCTTATCGATCTTTTGATTGTACTATTGGATTTTGTTTTACATCACAATCTGTTCCTTTTCAAGGATCGATATTTTCTGCAAAAGAGGGGAGTGGCAATGGGGGCCACTTGCGCGCCCTCATATGCCAACCTCTTTCTTGGCCGGTGGGAGCAGAATCTTCAGTTGCCTGATGCGGATGATGGAGGCGTCCTGATATGGATGCGCTTCATCGACGACATACTATTTCTCTGGCATGGTGAAAAAGAGAAGCTTGACAAGTTTCTTGAGGATCTGAATGTCAACCAGCTCAACATCCGTTTGACTTCTAAAATAAGTCGCACTGATGTTGAGTTTCTTGACATTAGACTCACTAGTGACATAGATGGATCAATTGTCACTGATATTTTCAGGAAAAGTACATCAGTCAATTCCTTCCTTTATGCCAAATCATCTCATCCTCCACAGACACTGAGAGCAGTTCCAACGGGACAATTTTTAAGAGCACGTCGGATATGTTCCACAGAATCAGCCTTTGAGAATCAGGCCGCTGACCTCTCAAACAGGTTTCGTGCTAGAGGTTACAAATCTATGGATATTGAGCAAGGATACATGAGAGCCAAAAATACGCAACGAAGTGACCTACTTATACCTAAATTTAAGAAAAAGAACAGTAATGAAGAGGTAAGGTTCATCACTGGATATCATGCCCAATGGAGAGAAATGAAATCGATTTTTGAGAGGTTCTGGCCAATTCTCCATACTGATATGGATCTGAGTGTAGTGCTATCAGATTATCCCCTTATGACTTCACGTAGATCACGTAATCTAAGGGATATATTAGTTAAGAGTCATTATGTAGCTCCTACCTCAGGCTTTATATTCAATTCCAAAGGACCAAAGTGGGGTTCATACCCATGTGGTGACTGTGGGGCATGTTCCCTTATGACTAGATCTCTAGATTTCAGTGACTCTTCTGGGTCAAGACAATATAAAATCTGTCACAACATCACTTGTCGTTCAACTGCTGTGGTTTATTATGCCATTTGTCCATGTCGACTGATATATGTGGGTCTCACTTCTAGAGAACTCCGTGTGAGGATCCTTGAACATGTAAGGGACATAAAGGGCGCTATGAAAACTGACGATCCTGAAAAGTTAAGCAAACTTAAACCGATACCTCGTCATTTTCGTGACCATCATCAAGGTAATTGGAGACTTCTCACCTTCAGGGGAATTGATAAGATCTCCCTAGGAAATAGAGGGGGTAATATTCAGAGAATCCTTGCCCAACGTGAATGCAAATGGATAGTGAAACTACAAACCGTTTTTCCTAAGGGGCTTAATGAAATGATTAGTTTCGCTCCATTCTTATAAATTTCTAATAGGTGCCAACCTCTGTTATGTTTTATCATTTTGTGTGTAGGGAGGATTTATTATTTAACTTTTGCTTGCTTGTCTTTTCAGAGTGGACTGTATCGGTTATATTGGAGGCGCATGAGGTACATGGCTATATTGAGGTGTATGGGTGCATCGAAGGCACATTATGGAAGTCATCTTATATGTTTTGATACTAATGTGGTTTCGTTGTTTACTTTATTAGGTTACATTTGCAATATAATGTTTGGTTCTTTAACCTTTCTTCTTTTTGATTCTGTGGTTATGCGATGATCGCATTAGGTATCAGTAGCGACATTTCTGTTCATGGTCTGATATAGGCATTCTTGGAGTGGATTGTTTTTTTATCCTGGAATTTCATGGATGCATTACCACATTGATGGATGTTTTGCTCTAACACGTTTTTGATTATCATATGCTTTTTTCTATTCATATGTCTTTTTCACTTTTTCTTTATTATTTGAATTATCTTTCTTGATGTTTCACTTTTGTGCTCTAATTGCACTCTTATTATCATATATTATATATTTTCTTTCACACTCACATATATATATTTCTTTGTGACCTACATGGTCCATTCATACACATACATCTATTTTTATTTTATTTTTGGTCATATGTGTATGCATATGGCCATATATTCACATTAGTGTTCATGCACGTTTACAATTTGTAATATATAGGATTATTTTGTCTTTATATACATGTATTGTAAATGTGCATTTTTTCATACATCTACTTGTTTGTCATGTATGCATTTAAATCACTTATGTCACAATTTATATTTTTATTTCTACACTTTTTTCTTTCATTCATATATTTTTATCCATCTAACTAATCAGGTATGATGTTTGGTCATATATGTATATATATATATGGTGATATTTCACATTAATATCTTTAACTGGTGTGCACAGTGGGCTCCTAGGCATGCATTGGGTCCCCCTCTGTACACTTTGTTCATCTATATTATTGCATGATATACTGTTGCCTGTATTTGATCTATCGGAACTAATGTGTGATTTATGTTATTTCCGTACATTTCAGGATGTCTAAATATACTCTCATCTAGAATGCCTTTGCTATTTTGTAATGTAGTAAACATATATAAATATATTCTAACTGTGAATAGCGCTCATGTATTCATACCGCTCTCCATCTCTTGGATATGGGCAATTGCGGGTGCCTTGCCCTATTCCAAGATGGATGCGGTGGTCTGTGGTTGTTGTGCGCATGCGCGGGGCGGGGGGCCGTTCATCATGTAGTTCACGGCGCAACATGGACTTGGGCTCTGTGCAGTTGCGCACTGCTCACTTCCGGACGCCGTGCACTGCGTGATTGAGGTGCTGCCTCTCCTCGTGCAGGCGCCAGCTGAACATCCTATGGACAAGTAAGTGTGGTACACCGTTCAGCTGTGTACCCCTTATTTAAATCCTCTGATCACACTCTTTCAGCACCCCCTGACGAAGCCAGGTGCGAAACGCGCGTTGGGGTGTTCTGACAGTGTTGTGGCAGTGGAATGGCGCATGGTGGGTTTTTTGGTATGCGTATCTTGAGGTCTCAATGAGCTTCCTCTCCATGACTGTGACTTTACAATTTTTTGTGACTATTTTATAGGCCCTTGTTATGGTGATTATTATCAGTATACATACTTTATAGTCGTTGATATTGTCATACTACCATTGTTTGCCCTGCCTTATATTCAACACTGTCTTCTGTGTACTGTTGTACATTGTTTTTATGGGTGGTTATATTTTTTTAAAATCGTCTTGATCAACTGTGTTGTCTGTCCTTAATAAAGTCATTTTGTATTTTTTCTAAGATACGTTTGATCTTGTTTTATTATAGCATATGGGGATATCTTTTTGGTGTTTACTTCCCATGTAAGGCTTAAATATGAGTGAACAGAGACCAAGTTTCTAACAATATATTCTATGATTTCTAAAAAAAAAAATCTTTATCTAAAAAAAGAAATAAAAACTATATATGTAACTCCCAGAAAACACGCGTTTTGTCTCCCCTTCCTCATACAGTTTGAACCAGACCAGTCTCTGATTGGTAGGCAGCTTGTTGCAGAAGTAACCTTACCCCTCTGATCTTTATGCAATGAAATACAAGACAAATCATTATTCAGACTTTCTAGTTAGCTGAAATGGAAAGGATTAGAATGTAACGAATGGAAAGGATTAGGTTCTGTAACTGGTTCTCTCTGCAAGATTTCTGTTTCAACAGCATGCACAATTAATTTAGTGTTTTCTTTCTGTTTGTCTATTTTCTCATTCACTTCTAGGTTTAGGGTCCCTTTAAATTAATTTGTAATGACAAACTTTTTACAATATGGAGAATTGTGTGCATTTCACTTGTAGCCTCTGACAATATTATATTTTTTACTTTTATTTTTAATACAAAATTTGTAATCTATAGAACATTTTAGTTCAGGTCAGACATTTTTATTTGCCATTCATCATCTAAACTCGGTGCCAACTTTATTACGATGCCATATGTGAGAAATACCTTGACATGGGACTGTAATTTCTATTTTAATTAGCGTTCTAACCCTATTTCTGTAGTAAAACATAGTATACAGACAACTTGATATGTTATTAGAATAACATAAATCTGAAATGTGAATAGAATTTACCACTTAACGTGCTCCCACAGCTCTTCAATTGATATTTTCAAGGCAATAAAAATACATCCTACTAATATTTTGCTCTAGGCAAGGTGAGTCATATAACATCAAAATAACCTGCTATCCAAAGTAAATAAAATTGCTATGCAGCACTAAAAACCTGCTGAACCATTGTTAATCTTCCACAGCCAACTCAATCCAATCCTTCTTTCATATTAAGATGCAGTTAAATTTTGCATTACATAGAACTTTCCATGCGTAAATGGTTTCGTGAACATGTCAAGATAAATATCAACCTATATTTCACATGAAGGGTTATTACTTCGTGCAAAGCTTTGAAAGTCAAATTTTAAACCTTGAATGTAATATATAGAAACTTAAGACTCAGAGAAATCTAATAGTTAGTCTGATCATGTTTACATGAAAATTATAAAAGATGTATCAATGTCGCTACTGCATTCATTTCCTTATAGAATAGGTTTTATTATAACGTTCATCTATAGATATAATCTACTTGAAAAGTTGAGCAACTTTAAAAATACATTGCATAACTTATCTTGTACTGATCCTGATCTACAGAACCAGTACCAGGCTACAGTTGCATTCACACTGATCTACAGAATCAGTACCATGCCAGAGCTGCATTCACAATTCTGCTGGTTGTTACTAGGATCAATCAACACTTTGTCAACAGTCACACCCTTAACAGCTTATCCCCTAAACCAGTGCTTCTCACACTGTGAGGCAGGCCTTACAATTGAGGCGCCTCTAAGTTTTTTAAGAGGTGCAGCTGGGAAGGCAGTTTTTACAGGTAATCATAATCTGCACAGTCCTTTCTCTGCCTGCGCCATATCTGGTTTAACTACATAATTGACTCCTTTTGTGCTTATTTTAATGTTTTAAGTTTTTCGATCACATCATAAGGATTAATAATTTAACGGTTATTTTTTTAAACTTAAAGTCAATTTCTTTTAGACATCAATCCAAGTTTGCAGAGGTTCTGAGATTCCGGTAGCAACAATCTAGGAATAACTCAATTTTGAAAACTAGACTCCTCAAGATATTAATTAAGGGGTAAAGTAAGTATTTTAATCCCACATGTTTTCTGCAAAAATTAATGCAAAGCTGATTTACAAATTTAATTTTTTTCCCCATAAATATGTAATAAAATGCAATTTTCTGTTGGCGCAGCATGTATTAGTGAGTCAATGCACTCACTTCAATATTTATTGTGCTATTTCTCTTGTGTTAAGGAATAACCCATATGACATTGAACTGAAGGAGCTTCATGAGGCTTTTGATGCCTAATTTTAATATGGCTGATTTGCTGGCAACATTTCATATTTCGTGAGGCTTTGAGGTGAAACTCAGAAATAACCCTATTTTGAAAACGAGACCCTTAAGGGTCTTAACTACAGGGGTATAGTGAGTATTTTGACAATAAATGTTTTTTGTAAAAATGAAAGGGAAACTAGTGAAAAAAATTCAAATAGATTTCCTCCACTGATATGTAATTTTAATAAAAAATTATTTGAGTAGCATGCATTAATGGAGTAACACACCTCAGTACAAATGTATCTCTACTTTGTTATGGAATACCCCATATGAGATCCTTTCCAAAACTCTGTCTTTTTTTTTTTTTATCAATTCTCTGGTGTTAAAATGTAAAAGTGACCACCAAAAATGATCCCTATTAAAGAACTATACTATCAAAGTCTTAAACTAGGTGTATAATGATAATATAATTATTTTTTAATGGGCTAAATAGATAAAGGGGTATATTTCGAGAAAAGTAAGTGTAGTCTCAAGGCATTGTAGTTTTAGTGAAATTTATTAAGTATAGAGCCTGAAAATTACAAACTTTGTTGCAAATCTACGCCCGCTCATCAGATGAAGATTTACTTTTTTGCCTCTCAGTAAGTGCAAAATATGCCAAATTTATTAAGAGGCATGCTCCTTTTGGCACAAATTACTGCAACTATTCCTTTACTAAGACTGGCATAGGATATTCAGGGAGAAAGAAAATTAGAATTTCCCTTCTGATGTGTGGATTTGTCTTTTTCATACCATATTCAATGCAAGCTAAAACAGAATAATAAAATAGTCCCTAGACATAGTGAGAATCTGTCTGACTTACAACAACAATCTGCATGGATGATTCAAGCCTCTGGTTGCCAGTTTTGCTTTTCCAATAAATACAGAAAAGTTTAAAAACAACATGTCAGTATTTCTGCTACTATTCCCTTACATTGCTACCAGGACATGGTGCAGCGGTTCTGAGAAATAGCCAGCAAATAGATATAATTACAGTCACAAGCAATATTATCACACAAATCCATGACATATAACATTTGTTCACATATTGACTTCTTAGAAATGGGCTATGTGTTCTGTGTTCTATTCAGTAATGTTAAAGGAACACTAAACACTGTCTGTCTTATCTACATTTGATGTACAGTTTAATGTAAACTATTTCAGCCATTTTGGGCTTGGGAGAGGTCACCTGTAGAGTTCTCCAAGAAGAATCTTTCCAAGTAGTAAAAATGTTTACTTGCCCCCTTTATTCATTGTCACTGTCTTATCTCACATTTTTATCTCACATATCCTCAATTCTGATGACCCTTAAAATATTATTCTTTTTAGGTTTAGTTTTCCTTTGCGTGTAGCTAAAGGTTTGACAAACTTCTGACGTCATAGTGACATGTCAGAAATTTGGATTGGTGGGAGTCCGAGCACTAAGACCCCCACCAATCGCTAGAACAAAGCAGCTGAAGCGCTCGAGTGAGCGCTCAGCTGCTTCGTGTCTGTTCGGCTGTTTCCGGAAATCAATGTATCAGTGTACGGACTCAATAGAAAGTCTATGAGCCTGTACTCCGGTCTATGAGCCCGTTTTTCCGGAAAAAGCCGAACAGACACGAAGCGGCTGAGCGCTCACACGAGCGCTTCAGCTACTTTGTTATAGTGATTGGTGGGGGTCTCAGTGCTCGGACCCCCACCAATCCAAACTTCTGACATGTCACTATGACATGTCAGAAGTTTGTCAAATGTTTAGCTACACTTTAAAGGGTGTTTTACAATATTTATGGAACCCGCACCTATCCGGAGAATGACGGTCTCCCAACCCCCATCCAGCCCGCTGAGGTGGTCACCATTTGCACATTCAGGCAAAGAATAAATGGAGAGGTGTCTGTGCTTATCTATGGGAGTTATGGTAAGAATCAACACAGCCACCTCACCAGGCGGGACAGGGGTTGGGGGACTTCCGTTCTCCAGATAGGTGCAAGTTCAAAACGTATCACATATTTATGTAATTTCCTGTGGCTATGTCATAAATGTCTAAAGTGACAATAACTATCAGCATATGTTCAGTCTACTGGGGGAATATGTGACTGACATGGGGCCATATGAGACTGTAATGGTGGGAAATTTGTGGCTGTCACAGGGACCAGTAGCAGTCATGGGTATAAATCTGTGGCTGACATGGGTGACAATTGGTGGCTGACAAGAAGGGAAATCTGTGGCTTAAACTCTGGAGGACATATGTTGAAGTATTGGAGGGGCAAATGTATCTGAAAATTTAGAGGGGCATATGTGGCAATCATGGCAGTCATATTTAGCTGTGGCAGTTATAGGAGGCGTATGACTGCACCTGAGCTGTAGTGTATTCACTTGTCCAGTGTATCGTGGTAATAATTTGTCACTGTATGTTAGTATATTATTCAGTCATGTTTTGGTGATATTATTCAGTCGAAATGTTGCTTTTTTTTCTATGATTCGCTGAGAATAATAAAAGGAGGACGTCTTTTGCATACACCAGCTTTGACGCTGACATTTTTTCTGAATGGACTGTGAGTACTAAGGCTCCACAGGGATTGGGGGTGAAGTGGCGTGCACATTTGTTTGGTATAACCATTATATTTTTTTCCTCTTCCAGTCTGGTGAATGTTGTAATTGAGGATTTGGAGTGTGCTGTTGATCTTTTTACACTTTTTCAGTTTTGTCATTTAGTCGCAGCAAGGTAAACAAAGAATGGCAGCACTGGAATGGCAGCGGGTTTAACATTTGGGTATAGGTTCATTATTTAATGCCATTTCCACCATTCAGTCAATTTTCTCGAGATATCATAAAAACTCCTCTAAAGTCTATCTCAATTTATTTAATTTTATTTCTAAAACTATCTAACCGATAACTTGATCTTGTTGCCCATAGCAACTAATCAAAATGAATCTTTCGATTATTCAGAGGAAATGAAATTAAAAGTTCTGATTTGTTGCTATAGGCAGGAAGGACAAAACTTACAATATGTCCTGTTCCTGCACATTTCTACCTTATCCTGACTGTCGGAAATTAAGTTGCATGTATACAGTTACTGCAGTAAAGCCAGCCATTTTCTGAAGGACTGGTTGTTCACAGTTTGTATATGAAGGTTGGACGACAATACTATTAGTTAAAATGAAAAATCGCCAATCTATCTCTACCTTGATTTGTGGCCTGGTTTTGGCACAAAAGACTATCCAAGATCTGCACCCTGCAATGACCGAATAAATCCAACTATTCTACTAATAACTGTCTACAGTCGACGTCTTGGTGACATTTGTTCGTCATGAAAAGGCGCTGACCTTTGGCAGAAAATGGTCTAATTCATTCTTTTAGGTCTTCCACAATTTCTAGTGAAGCTTTAGGCTTCAACAACAACTTGAAATCCCGGTGTTGCTACAGTTATTTACCTGTATATTGTACACTGTGTTGTGTCTAGTGTAGGACCTGAGGTGCATGACATGGATTCTCTCTTTAGTGTTCTCTGAATCAGTATGCCATGCTCCTATATTTCCAGTCCTGCACTAGGCATAACACGGTGTATAAGGTTTGACCACAGTCTATCTTTAATGTTTCATCCATGATGGAAAGCAATATTTATTTAACATCACTTGTGTGAATTTTGGAGAGTTCAACTCCTCGCAGGAACATTGTCTATTTATACAAATATATTATACAAATATATGATGGTAAGTCTATAGACCATAATACACCGCGTTCCAAATTATTATGCAAATGTTATTTTTCGCCGATTTCCTAAACAGTCAATGCAAATGACAGACTGTATAATCTTCAAGCTATCAACTGTTGGAGTATAATGCAAATTTTATTGAACAAATCTCCTAATGATAACAGATTTTTTTTTAGAAGTAAAAAACTCAAAATGCACTGTTTCAAATTATTATGCACAACAGAGATCAAAAGATTTTAAAGGTTGTAAAGAGAACTAGAATGGTAATTTGTTGAATTTGCAGCATCAGGAGGTCATATTTACAGAAATCAAAAGCTCTTTCAATCAAAAAACAAACTCAACAGGCCAAGTTACATGTTAACATAGGACCCCTTCTTTGATATCACCTTCTGCATCCATTGAATTTGTGAGTATTTGGACAGTTTCTGCTTGAATATCTTTGCAGGATGTCAGAATAGCCTCCCAGAGCTTCTGTTTTGATGTGATCTGCCTCCCACCCTCATAGATATTTTGCTTGAGGATGCTCCAAAGGTTCTCAATAGGGTTGAGGTCAGGGGAACATGGGGGCCACACCATGAGTTTCTCTCCTTTTATGCCCATAGCAGCCAATGACACAGAGGTATTCTTTGCAGCATGAGATGGTGCATTGTCATGCATGAAGATAATTTTGCTACGAAAGGCATGGTTCTTCTTTTTGTACCACGGAAGAAAGTGGTCAGTCATAAACTCTACGTACTTTGCAGAGGCCATTTTCACACCGTCAGGGACCCTAAAGGGGTCTAACAGCTCTCTTACCATGATTCCATTCCAAAACATGACTCCGCCACCTCCTTGCTGACGTCGCAGCCTTGTTGGGACATGGTGGCCATTCACCAACCATACACTACTCCATCCATCTGGACCATCCAGGGTTGCACGGCACTCATCAGTAAACAACACGGTTTGAAAATTAGTCTTCATGTATTTCTGAGCCCACTGCAACCGTTTCTGCTTGTGAGCATTGTTTAGGGGTGGCTGAATAATAGCTTTATGCACACTTGCAAACCTCTGGAGGATCCTACACCTTGAGGTTTGCGGGACTCCAGAGCCACCAGCGGCTTCAAATACCTGTTTGCTGCTTTGCAATGGCATTTTAGCAGCTGCTCTCCTAATCCTATTAATTTGTCTGGCAGAAACCTTCCTCATTATCTGAACGAACCTGTCTGTGCTCTGAATCAGCCACAAATCTTTTCACAGTACGATGATCACGCTTACGTTTTCTTGAAATATCCAATGTTTTCATACCTTGTCCAAGGTATTGCACTATTTCACGCTTTTCGGCAGCAGAGAGATCCTTTATCTTTCCCATATTGCTTGAAACCTGTGGCCTGCTTAATAATGTGGAACGTCCTTCTTAAAGAGGCTCTGTCACCAGATTTTTCAACCCCTATCTGCTATTGCAGCAGATAGGCGCTGCAATGTAGATTACAGTAACGTTTTTATTTTTTAAAAACTAGCATTTTTGGTCAAATTATGACCATTTTTGTATTTTTGCAAATGAGGCTTGCAAAAGTCCAAGTGGGCGTGTTTAAAGTAAAAGTCTAAGTGGGCGTGTATTATGTGCGTACATTGGGGCGTTTTTACTACTTTTACTAGCTGGGCGTTCTGACGAGAAGTATCATCCACTTCTCTTCAGAACGCCCAGCTTCTGGCAATGCAGACACACAGCGTGTTCTCGAGAGATCACGCTGTGACGTCACTCACTTCCTGCCCCAGGTCCTGCATCGTGTCGGACGAGCAAGGACACATCGGCACCAGAGGCTACAGTTGATTCTGCAGCAGCACCGGCGTTTGCAGGTAAGTCGATGTAGCTACTTACCTGCAAACGCTGCTGCAGAATCAACTGTAGCCTCTGGTGCCGATGTGGCCGACATGATGCAGGACCTGGGGCAGGAAGTGAGTGACGACACAGCATGATCTCTCGAGAACACGCTGTGTCTGCACTGCCAGAAGCTGGGCGTTCTGAAGAGAAGTGGAGGATACTTCTCGTCAGAACGCCCAGCTAGTAAAAGTAGTAAAAACGCCCCGATGTATGCACATAATACACGCCCAGTTGGACTTTTACTTTAAACACGCCCACTTGGACTTTTGCAAGCCTCATTTGCATAAATAAAAAAATGGTCATAACTTGACCAAAAATGCTCGTTTTTAAAAAATAAAAACGTTACTGTAATCTACATTGCAGCGCCTATCTGCTGCAATAGCAGATAGGGGTTGCAAAATCTGGTGACAGAGCCTCTTTAAGTAGTTTTCCTTTGATTGGGCACACCTGGCAAACTAATTATCACAGGTGTCTGAGATTGATTACAATGATCCAAAGAGCCCTAAGACACCATACCATCCATGAGTTTCATTGAAAAACTAATAATTAAATGTTTATGACCCTTAAATCCAATGTGCATAATAATTTGGAACAAGGTGTATATAAGCAAACAATGGCTACTCATCTAACAGCCATCTTGAATTTCCAGGAAATGGGAAAGAAGTCTATGGGCTCATGACTGTGTACGGCAGCACACTAAATACTTACGGATCATTATTACTGAGCTGCAGTGACTTCATGTTTCGTAGTATGGCACTTATGTGACACCTCCATAAAACCACATGCATGCATACAGTATAAAATTGTAAGACACACAGAGGTATAATATGAGCAGGGTATGAATGCCATGTTACAGATCTGTATAACACAGATCCATTATAGGACCATATGCATGAGGGCTTAGCACAATTAATTGTAAAAAAAAAATGTGTGTGTGTGTGTGTGTGTGTGTGTGATTACATGCACATATATAGCAGATACATATCTTGTGCATTGGATCTGTAATTCTCACCAGTTATCTCTTGATAGCAAACTCCCAATGTGTATAACAGGGACTCGAGCTGGATACAATCCCACTGTGAATTCTGTTCTGCTTTAGGCCAATGCACACAACTGTAAGGGATTTTACTGTCCGCAAATACGGATCCGGCGGCTACGGATACACATCCGTAGTTGTCAGCAATTGCAGAACAGCCCATAGGCTTCTATGTCCGAGTCCGTGTCGCAATTGCGGACAAGAATAGGACATGTTCTATATTTTGCGGATCATTTCTACGGCCCAGACACATAATCATAAATATACGGAAAGTTGTCCGTCCCCAATAGAAATGAATGGGTCCGCAATTTCATCCATAATTACGGATTCCGTAAATATGGATGAAAATTACGGTCATGTGCATGGGGCCTAAATCTGTGTTATCTTCCACTTGCTTATGGTCTCAGTATTACTAAATAGTAAATGACTGCTTTTCTTCTAGTTTCCAGTTCTAAAATGATATAACAAATAAACTTCTCTGTTATTTATTTGCATATAAATATTTTCATTTTCCAGCTTTTTATTGTTCCAAAGTAACCAAAAACACCCAAGGCTGGTCCTTTTTGTGGCACATCCAAAACATTCAAGAAGGGTATAACAATGAAATGTATCCAGTCTTATGTCTGCCAAGACATATAAATCAGTATCTCTCCGTTTATTGTAGCCACTTGTGAGCAGCTTATATGATATCCAACTAGATATTGTGTTTTCCCTTTATAATCATTTATTTGTTTTACTGCAAGGTGCCCTCTTTATTAGGAGCTTTGTTGAATGAATTATACATGATGGAGACTTTTTTTTATCATAAATTCAAAATTTTTTATCATAAATTCCAGAAAAAAGAACATTTTATTTTATTGCACATTTCATTTTCCCATGTATCTACAACAACATAAAATGTTGCATTAAAGAAAAACTTTATATTATTCTAGCAGGGTGTAGTAATTCAGTTCTGGATACTTACCAATTTACATATATCCAATTTATATAAGAATCCACAGTACATCATGTTCAAGTATAAGATTCTTGTACATTGTTTCAAAAACATAAATTGTACAATCAATGAAAAAGAAATGTACAGTAGGCAAACAATGTCAGGAAATGAGGGAGCAAGATGGTTACAAATACTCAAGTTAAGGAGCTAAACCCACATCCAGTTTATGGACATTTTGATTTCTCCCAAGAATCAAAACGTTTCCTTCTACTAATAATTTAGATGTGACCTCAAGCTTGTTGACTGTTTTCAGTAAAAAGCAGCAAAATTGTATACCGTGTATAATTAATCAATGCAACGTATTTATAAAAATGTTTAATAGTTTACAAAGATAGTGTCTAAATATAAGCTGTAGTATGTTGCTCAAAGATGCATCTACCCTTTAATACTTAAAATTATATGAAAAGATGGCCTTAGATATTAAATATATTTTCTTTCCAATATTGGTGGGAAGTCAGCTGACAATTTAAAGTATTGGGCTGCCATATTGATGGAGGGGAAGCTTGAATCTCCTAGGCCCCAATGCAAAATCTGTAACAGGGCTCCCTACTATGACATATCATTGTAGTACTGGTAAGGGGCAGGGGTAACTTTCTGCCTGCCTCAGGTTTCAAGGCCCAGATGGAACCACAACCCTGGCACCCTCTATAACTATGCCCCAGGATAAGGGAAAAATTCCTAGATCAGGTAAGATGCAATCCTCCAGGCAAAACTATATTGTTTCCCTTAAACTAAATAATCTGGCTGTCATTTATCTGTCTTTATTTCCATAGACCTAACATACACATTTGGCTTTGTCTTAAGAGCCAGTAATGGGGCGTCACGATGCGGGGTGTGGACCCACTGTGCCGTACCGCGTAGCGGGATGGCAGCTGGACAAACAGGTAAGTACAGAGTTCAATAGTTCAGCAAGGGTACCTGAGGCAATCGCAGGCAGGCACGTTCAGGACCAGGCGGCGGGAAGTCGTCAGGTGAGGCGTAGCAGATCAAGTGTAGACTGTAGCACAGCACGGCAATAGCACAGCACGGCAATAGCACTAGGTAGCACGGAAACAGGATACGGGATACAGGAGCAAGGTACACTGGGAACCTGGAAGACACTGGTAGACCACAAGCACGACAAACAATGGGTAATGAACAACACTCTGGTAAAGAGCAAGAGGGCCGAGCCCTTTTTATAGCCCAGGGCATCCTGGGCTAGATTGCAGAGTTCCTGCAAAAATGCGCGCACTGGCCCTTCAAGGCCGTGCACGCGCGGGCACGCGCGCCCGCCGGAGACACTCGGAATCCGGAAGGGAATGCCGGCACCTAACAGGAGGATGACGCTGCAACGAGGTAAGATTTCCATGGCCACGGCCGTCGAGGTTAATGACCGAACGACGGACAGTGGCCATAGTGACGTTACAGTGGGTATTCACATTGAAGGCCATGTTAGAGCAGATTTATATTTATATTAGTATCGTTTACCAGCTTAAATAAAAGCAAGAGCTTAGACACAAATGCTGTTGTGGCAACAATGGGGGGGGGGGGGGGGGGGGGTCCCAGCCAGCAATGATTTGTATGTACAGGGCAAACTGAATGTTAAAGTTCTTAAAACATGATACAGTCAATATGGAAAAGCCAGTGGCATATTTGAAAAACTATAAGAGAACAATAATATTAATAATGGAAAGTAGAGAATAAAATAAATGTCTTCATATTAAAACCACATTGCTAAACAGATGCACACAGCAGCCTTTGGGCCACCTCCTGACATTTATAATGCACAGTATACAGGATTATAGCGAAGAAGCCGGTGACTCAGGAGCATGTGAACTCATCAAGATAAAAGGGAAAGCTTGTTGATGTGTTTTCGCCTTCTGTGCACTGTATAAAATATCCACTTTAATGAAGTTTATGCTAAATGTTTTTGAAGGGGAATCAGAATTTTTTCATTTACCTGGGATGGTAGAATGAACTATGGAAATCATTGCTGTGCAAAACTTAGAGATGAAATGACCAAATGGCTACAGGTACTGAACTTCATGATCCTTATTAATAGAAAAAAAACAAACACTTTGTATAATTAAAATGACAAATTTGTAAATGTTATACAGCAAGTGAATAATTCCCTTGTAAACTGTATTATGATAAACGTACGACCACTTTAATGACAGTTGTGGTGAGCTGAATTCATATTTTTATCTTTTGCTCCCTAAGATGGTCTCCGTGAAAAATAGGCCAAGCGCTCATGAACACAACAGAGCACTGTGCCTGTACGACTGCACGCAGAGTCCCTGTGGCTCCATGCCATGGAGATGTATGAAGTCCGTGTGCTTCCATATGTTGCCTCCATAGGGGAGAATACCTCCGTAATAGATCATCTAATAGAGCATGCCATGATTTTTTTTTTCTGTTGATTTCTGTCCAGAAAAAAAAAACCTCTCTATGTTTCCGTATAAAATTATATGGAAGTATAGAATGTCCCTATAGACTGCTATTGGTGCCATATAGGTGCCATATTACAAGTCTGTACTGAGGTTTTATGGCTCCGTAATAGGCCAGTGTACAGTACATGAGTCCGTAATCCAAATCCGGCCTTATTTCAGAAGAAGTAGGGATGTGCAGAGAATGTGGTCCTCTTTGATCTTGTGGTCACCACTAATAAATATACAATCACTGATGAAATGGTACCTAAAATGCACCTAATAACACAGTTAAAATATTGAATTATGATGAATTGAAATAATGTGATTATAGAGTGCATGGCCAAAAGTAGATTTTAGAGAGGGAAGTAGACAGTATAGTTATTTTTTAGAGACTTGTTTGAGGGTGAGTTTCCTTCTGTTGGGATGCCTTTCTCCCTTTTTTGGTGTGAAACCTCTACACAGTTACTGATGCCAATTCTAAGCATTTTTAGCTGTAAATGGGCATGTTATATCAATTCATCATAAGAAAGGAAATTGTAATGGATCCACTACTGTCTAACGTGTTTAAAAAGGATGCAGAATTTGGACTTCATAGCACAATAATTGTATTTGCAGATGACACAAAGCTCTATAGTGTTGTAGAAATTGTACAAAAAATAGTTATAACCTAAAGGTAAACTATATCACTTATTGGAAAACAACGTGCAGCAAAGGGTCTCTCCACCCCCATATACAGAGTGATCAATTTCCAGCATTTTTTTTCTTTTAATGTTGATGATTATGGCTAACAGTTAATGAAAACCCAGAATTTAGTGTCTCAGAAAATTAGAATATTATATAAGCAAAATTTCAAAAATTATTGTTAATACCGAAAAGTTGGCCTACTGAAAAGTATGTACAGTATATGCCCTCAATACTTGGTCAGGGCTCCTTTTGCTTGAATTACTGCATCAATGCGGCGTGGCATGGAGGCGATCAGCCTGTGGCACTGCTGAGGTGTTATGGAAGCCCAGGTTGCTTTGATAGCGGCCTTCAGCTCGCCTGCATTGTTGGGTCTGGTGTCTCTCATCTTCCTCTTGACAATACCCTGTAGATTCTCTATGCGGTTTAGGTCAGGCGAGTTTGCTGGCCAATTAAGCACAGTTATACTGCGGTTATTAAACCAGGTATTGGTACTTTTGGTAGTGTGGGCAGGTGCCAAGTCCTGCTGGAAAAAGAAATCAACATCTCCATAAAGCTTGTTAGCAGAGGGAAGCATAAAGTGCTCTAAATTTTCCTGGTAGACAGCTGCGTTGACTCTAGCAGTCTAAAATGGATGGTACATTGATTGATGAATCCTCTACAGGCTCTAGGGTCACCGTCATAGCAAGGAGGAAGAGGCAGCAAAACTGTGGATCCGGAACAGACAGGAGGAATAACGGGTAGTGGAATGGCAGCATCATCCGGAAGAGGAGCAGGAGGTTGATCCAGTCAGGCGATGATGGAGTTCACAGCCACGAGGAGTTGATCCTGATGTGCACATAGGTCGCTCATATCCATTTATAACATCTAAACTGCGGTCTTAGATTGGCCAGCGGGTTCCATGGCCTGAGCATATTGTCGTGATCCAGGGGTATATGGACCCACGAGGCCCCTCCACCGCAGCGGAGTGGCAGCTAACGAAGTCACAGTTTATGCAAAGTTTATATAAAGTTCGTAGCACAAGGGTACCGGACTATCTCTGGTACACTTGTTCTATGGCTTCAGCACAGATGGGACTTGACGTGGCAGGTAGCGCTAGACGTGGCAGATGATACCTGGAGGGGCACCAGACGTGGTGTAACAGCTGGCGTGGCAGGTGACACCAGATGTGGTGTAGAACAGCATGTGTGGCAACGACACAACACAACTCAAACACTAGAAAGGCTATGGGGCAAACACAGCACGGGATACAGGTTACAGGTAGCAGGGTACGGGAACACTGAGAACAGGATACGATTAAGGGAGCATTTGCAAAACTAACATAGGAATACAAACAACGCTCATGGAAGGAGTGAAAGGGCAGGACCCTTTTTATAGTCCAGGGTGATCTGGGAAATAATAAATTTATTAATTCCATATACGCTGGCCCTTTAAGACCGGGAACGAGCGCGCACCCCCCTGCGGACATTACAGGACAGAGCGGCCAGATGCGCTGACGTCTCCGGGGAAGGAGACGTCGGCCACAGAGGGAGGTCTGCGGTCGCGGCCATCAGCAGGTAAGCAGAGGCAGCGGTCTGCGATCATGGCCATTACAGATGCTTTGTCATTTTAGAGACTGGTCAACTTAGCATAATTGGCAGAACTATGAATTCTGCTCTGTACCAGAAATGTCTTAAAGAAAATGTGTGACCTTCAGTTCATGATATGAAGCTCCAGCACAAGTGGGTTATTCATCAAGACAATAATCTTAAACTCTAAAGCACAAAAGTCTATCTCCAAATTGCTAAATTAAAGCAAAAAAACAAAAATAAGGTTCTGGATAAGTTTAGTCAAAGTCTTTAGTTTAACTCCATTGAGCAGGCAGTTCATGTTTGAAAGTCCTCAATTTGGTTCAATTAAAACAACTCTGCAAAGAGAAGTGGGATAAGATTTCTTCATAATGATGTAAAAGATTGATCTCCAGTTATCAGAAGTGTTTGGTTATGGTTGCTTGTACTAAATGTGGCACAGCCAAGTATTAAAGGGATTTTCCAATGAAGGACATTTATAACATATCCACAGGATATGTCATAAATGACAGATAGATGCAGGTTCCACAGTTGGGACTCGCACCTATCTCTAGAACGGGGCCCTTAATTTCCGTTCTAGCTTTTTGTGCTCACGCTGACTCCCGGACGCTTCCTGATTACATGGTTAGGACATGATCAGGAGTTACGGAAACAGCGTAACTCGCTGAGCTATGCTGTTTCCGTAACTCCCACAGTAGTAACTTCTATTCAGTTCTATGGGCGATACAGAACCAGCGTAGCTCAGTGAGTTACGCTATTTCCGTAACTCCCGACCATGTAATCAGTAAGTGGCCAGGAGGCAGCGTGAGCACAAAAAGCTAGAACGGGTTTCAGGGGGCCCCGTTCTAGAGTTAGGTGCGGGACCCAGAGATGGGACCCGCATCTATCTGACATTTATGACATATCCTGTGGATATGTCATAAATGTCCTTCATTGGAAAACCCCTTTAAGTGTAGGGAGGCAAATGCTTTTTCACATGGGTGATACAGGCGATTGATTCCTTCACTTAGCAAAATGATCATTTAAAAGCAGCATTTTGTATTTACTCAGATTGTCTTGTTTAAATAAAAGCATTACAGAAACTGAGAGTTTATTTTTAGAGTGCGAAGGGGCATCCTAAGATTTTAAATAGAGTATTACAATACTTAGTCCTAATTACAAAAAAAAACAAAAACTAATGAGGAATAGAAATTGAATAGAAATAGAAAAGTGGAGTTGATGATAATTTGACTCAAAAGCTTACGCTCAGTGACAAGTATAGTTTTATCAAATCTTTAACAAGGATGAGATGTGATAGAACTGTTCATGTCACAGGATCGCCAAAAGGAAGAAAGGTCATCAAAGACCTTAAGTAGGGAAACCCAGATTCAAATTTAGGATTGGAGACCACAATAAACATTTTGAAGTTGACTTGTCCCATAATGTGAGGTCCTGCTCTGTGTTTACTAATGGTTTGTGCACGCTAACATATTACGTAGCTGCATAGATGGCTATGGGCCCATACTGTACCTGTGTACTTTGTATTTTATATAGAGGCAGACAATATCTATGAGGAAAAAAATATTGTGTCATGTTGCAACATAAGTCTTATTAAGGAGACATTTTTATAGTGATTCTGCCATGTCAATTGTGTGTGGTGAGGAGTTGCAACTGAGACTGCAGCTTGCCTCTCGCACAATTTGGGGAAGCACCATATTTAATACACAGTGCATGTTTTTAACACTGACCCAAACAATTTTTTGAGGAACCATTCAGTACATGCAATAGTACGTGTCTCATGACTGATTCCTTTTAAGCCTTGCTCCTAGGGGGGAATACGCTCCCTTATTTAGGAACCATACAGTGTGTTGCCATACAGGATGCTATATCCATAAGGCCTAAAATATACGTTATTTATTTTGTAAAAGTACAAATTGTAACATTTGCAAATGCACATATACCACACTAAGTGAGATGCTTTGTAGTAACAAATGAATCCTAGACTAAACAAAAAATAAGGACCAGATTGTCTGTTCATTCCCATGGTTATTAGAGTGCATATCAAGCATTTTCACAGGGGGATGTTTTTCACATCATTAATTGACTATAAAATAAGCAATTTCACAGTATTAAATATAAAATAAAGTAAAAGAAATCCAAGAGTCATCATTTGAATGTATTTTGTAATCTCTTTTTGGAAGAGAATATTTGCACAGCATGGATATTTTTAATGTGCACACACAAGCCGCATATAAAAAGTAATACCAACTGTGAACCTGGTCCGGTAGAATTAGTATCATAACAGGGTTAAAATTACTGAAAATATCACCTGGTGTCAGATGTTTTTACATTGAGGAGAACCCAACCACTAGAGGGTGGACAGCTAGAGTATTTGACCACCATTCTAAGAAAAATTCTTGAAGAAGGATCTGCACATTGGTTATTACAATGTTCTGATGAAGGTAGTGACATACACCAAGACATGCTTACTTCATTTGTATGGACACAATATGCACATTGATCGCCTTGTGCAACATGGCCATATATATTGCTGTGTAAGTAATATCTCACATGCTTTACAGTCACTATCCTGGAGCTTAGCTCTTGGATGTTTACATACTTACGGTAAGTTGAAAAGGCAAAAAAAATTCCAGCAAGTATCTAGTCCTATTTGAAAGCTGTCATTGTATCTGCCATTACTAACCCTTAAGGTAGGGCATTCCATCGTTAAACTATCGTCATACTTAAACTGTAAAGATCCCTTTCCTATATTGATGTCTGAAATATCTTTCCTCCAGGCATAAAGAATGCCCCCTAATTCTTTGTACGGTTCTTGTAATGAATAAATCATGTGCCAGTTCTTTGTATTGAGGACACATATACATTTTAACAAGATCATCTCTAAAGCATCTTTTTTTCCAAGCTGATCAAGTCCAATATTTTCAGCTTCTTATTGTTTAAGAATGGTTTAAAGTGTTCCGTCAGCACTCTCCCTTTATTTGAAATTAGAGTCAACGTGGGTGCACATTTCCAGGGGCGTAGCTAGGGGGGGGGGGCAGGCGGGGCATGTTCCCCCGGGCGCAGTTTAGAGGGGGGCTCCAGCGCCACCTCCTCCTGCACTATAATTGTACCTGTGTCGCAAGGACACAGGTACAATTAGAAGCAATGAATGACCGGGCACGTTCCGTGCCCGGCCATTCAGCGCCTTTCCACGAATGAAGCGACTAGTACCTTTTGTACTAGTGAAGCTTCCGTCGATGAAAGGCGCTGACTGACTGACCTGACAGGCAAAGTCATCCTGCCCAGCCAATCAGCGCCTTTCATAGACGCTGCGTTCAACCCCCTGGAGACCTGCGCAGAAGAGAGCAGGTCTCCATGGCTGCCGGACGGCGTGGGAGCGGGAATAAGGTGAGTTTGAATATTTATTTTTTATTTTTTAATTTGTAATAAAAGTGTGTGGCTGTATCTACAAGGGGGACTTTGTCTACACGAGGGGGGGGGGGAGCTTTATCTACAAGGGGGACGTTGTCTACACGGGGGGGCTTTATCTACGGGGGGGTGTCTATCTACAGGGGGGGCTATATATTGGGATGGGCTATCTATGGAGCACCATATACAGGGGTGGGCTATAGCTACAGGGGGGGCTATATAGTATATAGCCCCCTGTAGATATAGCCCACCCCTGTAGATATATCCCACCCCTGTAGATATAGCCCCCCTGTAGATATAGCCCCCCCGTAGATATAGCCCCCCTGTAGATATAGCCCCCCTGTAGATAGATATAGCCCACCCCTGTAGATATAGCCCACCCCTGTAGATATAGCCCACCCCTGTAGATATAGCCCACCCCTGTAGATATAGCCCCCCTTTAGATATAGCCCCCCTGTAGATATAGCCCCCCTGTAGATAGATATAGCCCACCCCTGTAGATATAGCCCCCCTGTAGATATAGCCCCCCCTGTAGATATAGCCCCCCTGTAGATATAGCCCCCCTGTAGATATAGCCCCCCCTGTAGATATAGCCCCCCTGTAGATAGATATAGCCCACCCCTGTAGATATAGCCCACCCCTGTAGATATAGCCCACCCCTGTAGATATAGCCCCCCCTGTAGATATAGCCCCCCCCTGTAGATATAGCCCCCTGTAGATATAGCCCCCCTGTAGATAGATATAGCCCACCCCTGTAGATATAGCCCCCCTGTAGATATAGCCCCCCCTGTAGATATAGCCCCCCCCTGTAGATATAGCCCCCCTGTAGATATAGCCCACCCCTGTAGATATAGCCCCCCCTGTAGATATAGCCCCCTGTAGATATAGCCCCCCCTGTAGATATAGCCCCCCTGTAGATAGATATAGCCCACCACTGTAGATATAGACCCCCTGTAGATATAGCCCCCTGTAGATATAGCCCCCCTGTAGATATAGCCCCCCTGTAGATATAGCCCACCCCTGTAGATATAACCCACCCCTGTAGATATAGCCCATCCCTGTAGATATGGTCCCCCAGTAGATATAGCCCACCCCTGTATAAAGTCCCCCTGAAGATATAGTCCCCCTGAAGATATAGTCCCCCTGTAGATATAGTCCCCCTGTAGATATAGTCCCCCTGTATATATAGCCCACCCCTGTATATAGTCCCCCTGTAGATATAGCCCACCCCTGTATATAGTATCCCACAAATAGCTCCCCCTATAGTGCACCACAGAAAGCCCACCGCTGTATATAGTCCCCTTGTACATATAGTCCACCCCTGTATATAGTGCTCCACAGATAGCCCACCCCTGTATATAGTATATACAGGGGTGGGCCAACTGTGGAGCACTATATACAGGGGTGGACTATCTAGTGGAGCACTATATACAGGGGTGGACTATATGTACAAGAGGGC
This sequence comes from Rhinoderma darwinii, assembly GCF_050947455.1. Classification (NCBI taxonomy): domain Eukaryota; kingdom Metazoa; phylum Chordata; class Amphibia; order Anura; family Rhinodermatidae; genus Rhinoderma; species Rhinoderma darwinii. The sequence continues at coordinate 350,278,308 of NC_134690.1, forward strand.
TATATACAGGGGTGGGCTATCTGTGAAACACTATATACAGGGGTGGACTATATGTACAAGAGGGCTATATACAGGGGTGGGCTATCTGTGAAACACTATATACAGGGGTGGACTATATGTGGAGCACTATATACAGGGGTGGGCTATATCTACAGGGGGCTACATACATGGTTGGGCTATCTGTGGAGCACTATATACAGGGGTAGGCTATATCTACAGGGGGGCTATATACAGGGTTGGGCTATATCTACAGGGGGGCTATATACAGGGGTGGCCTATCTGTAGAGCACTATATACAGGGGGCTATATACAGGGTTGGGCTATATGTGGAGCACTATATACAGGGGGCTATATACAGGGTTGGGCTATACGTGGAGCACTATATACAGGGCTGGGCTATATCTACAGGGGGCTATATACAGGGGTAGGCTATCTGTAGAGCACTATAGGGGGAGTTATTTGTGGGACACTATATACAGGGGTGGGCTATATGGGGGCACTATCTACAGGGGGCACAGTGTGTGTGTGGGACACGGTGTATAGTGCTATTATAATTAGAGGTGCAGTGTATGTCACTATTATATTTAGGAGCATAGTGTGTGGTATAATGAGAACTTTATCTTCTTTATTTATAGGTGTAGAAATGTTGGTAAAGTGAGAAGCTGAAGACATCTGAGCGGCAAACTGCAGAAATGGGCTGTGACCGGGAGAATTCATCATAGAGGTCTGGACAGGATGGAGAAAAAGAACTCGAATCTGACTTGTCACCGGTGAGTCACTTAATGTAAATGTTTATTCTGCCTCTAATCAGTAATGTAGTCACTGTATGATCTGCAGCGAGATGATGGGTGGTAAGATTATGATAAGATTTATTTTTTGTGAAACAGCATCTCCCAGAATATCCTTACCATTGTTCGGGCCATGCTGGGAGCTGTAGTTTTACGCCGTACAAACCTATACGGCAGGGGTTGCACTAAATTGAGCTGTATTGGTGCTGTATATATGTACTGAGCATGGTTCTGGGGCTGTATATATGTATTGAGCTTGGTTCTGGTGTTGTGTATAGAACCATATTGCTTGTAAAATGTACAAATGTTTTTATGCTTGCGTTACATAAAAAGAAATGACACGTCGATTGGTAGAGAAAACAAACACGATGAGGGGGAAGGTGATGTCGGGAAAGAGGTTGCGGGGGGGGGGGCGCCAAATTGAATCTTTGCCACGGGTGCTGGCGAACCTAGCTACGCCTCTGACATTTCAGACAAGCTGACCGCTTCCCATCCAGTACATTGTAGCACAAACAATAAATATAACAGCACTCCAAGTGGGTGGTATGCTTCAAGTGATTTTTATTAACACTGTACACTTATATATGTCATACACATACTATTCCTGAATGCTGTTGGAGCATCAGCTAGTCAAGTTGCTCTGTGTTGTCTGTCTTTTTGTCTTATGTCCCGTGTGAAATTTCATTGGTGCCCTAGCCGAGGCCTTAGTGGTGGTCCGACGTGCTGCTTCAGGCGCTGTTCCTGTGACTGTGGTCTGGCTAGGGGGTACGCTCCACGGTTGCGTGAAATCCTGCTTCGCTGTGCCCTTGTTTGGGCTCTCGTTCTCTGTATGAGCGGTGGATTAAGGTCGAATCAAGACACATTAGGCTGTTGCAGCATGCGCAGAGTCATCATGTGCAGCTCTAAAGGACATTTGCCGATGCGGATGGCTGTTGGAGATGCTGGGCTGCAGCGCTCGCGATCGACTGCTGAGTGCTGGTACCGAGGAGCCTGGAGAGTCGGTGAATTGCGGTGCACGGATTGTGAGAGATGGTTTGCCACTAGACAATTCTCTTTGGCCGGCTGCTGGGGACTGGAGAGCAGGAAGAAGCCTTGACTCACGCTTAGGCTGACAGACCTAACCAGCATCCACAGGTACTACTGTGGTCAGAGGACTTCAGAGGGATGAACTGTATTCAGGTCCCAGAATATCAGGTACCCAGTGGAGTGTGTCACCTGGGGGTATTCATGTGTTGCGTGACCAGGTTGCTTCTAGCGGGGCTAATGGAAATTGGCTACTGCAGGGGGGGTACAGCATGGGTTTGTGATGGTAATACCTTGTCTTATACATTATCATATGTTTGCAGTACTATGTTACAACTGAAACATGAGGGGTAGAGTTCTAAAGTTGGGATGAGAATATTGTACTCCAGAGCAAAATTATTGGCTGTGAAACAGTGGATGCCACGCTCAGTTGTCAGGGAGAAAGGTTCCCTAGTTTTGGGAGAATATCTTACAGGGGATGTAGGGCGGGTTTTAAGGCAAAGCTGAGAGGGGGGGCATTTAAACATTTTGTTCTGTCTATTATCATGGGCAATGTACACTCTTTGGGAAATAAGGTTGATGAATTATGGGCCTTAGTCGAGAGTCAGAAGTACTTCAGGGAGTGTGGTCTCTATTGTTTTATTGAGTCCTGGTTGCATGACAATGCTCTAGATTGTAATATGTCAGTAGCTGGGTTTTATCTGCTGATAGCTGACAGAGACGTGCGATTGAGTGGAAAAAAGAAGGGAGGTGGTTTGGTGTTGTACATTAATACAAGATGGTGTCATCAAGGGCATGTGACTGTGCGGGAGCGCCACTGGTGTCGCAAAGTTCTTGCTGTAACCTTGCGTCCATATTACATACCGCGCGAATTTTCAGTAGTATTCGTGGTTATTGTTTATATTTCGCCATCAGGCGATAGTGTGGTTCGCCTGCAAAGTATTGTCTAACTCTGTGGCGATCCTTCAAACAAAATATCCAAATTGGTTTTATAATAATTTCAGGGGACTTTAACCATGTGGGTGTTGACTCTATATTACCAAAATTCAAGCAGTATATAAAATATACATCTAGAGGGGAGAAAAAAATGTGACCTTTTGTATGCCAATGTAGATGGTGCTGCCGCCTTTTGGGAAACCTGATCATAATCTGTTTGCGCCCTGCGCACGAACCGTTGTTTAAAGTGACTACAAAATGTTTTCAAGTGTGGAATAGGGAAGTGGACGATGAGTTCCAGGCGTGCTTTGAAACCACTGATTGGGATGTATTATGTATGTAAGTCTGAGGGTGGGGACATTGATGAGGCTGTGCATGTTGTCTCAGAGTACATTAACTTCTGTACAGATAATATTGTCCCTACAAAATGGGTGAAATGCTTCCCAAATAATAAACTTTGGGTCAGCAAAGAACTGGAAGGGGTATTCAATAGTAAAAAGCAGGCATTTAGACTACTGGACAAGGACGCGATCAAGGATGTCCTGAGGGAGTTGAAGGGCAAAGTCAGGGAAGGTAGGGAGCATACAGGAAGAAATTGAAGAAGAAACTATTAAGAAATGATACCAGAGAGGTGTGGGCGGACATGAAAATAATTATGGGATTAAAATCTAGGCAGGTTACGGAGGATGGAAACGTGGATAGAGCAAATGAGTTGAATGTATTTATTAACAGATTTAATGACACTGTCCTGGTGCCAGGTATGGCACATGGAGTTCAAACTGGCTCATTTGGGTAGGTGTTGCAACCTGCTGTTAAACATTTGAAAGCTGGTTGTGTGGTACCATTAGTTGTTGACCCTGCTGAGGTTATCAAGGAATTGAGGAAGTTATGTATGAGCAAGGTGGCTGGACTGGATAGAATTATCTTGAGAGTCTTGAAAGGGTGTGCCGTACACTTAGTTGAGGTATTAGCTTATTTGTTTAGTGTGAGTATAGTCACTCAGCATGTCCCAGGTTTATGGAAGACCTCGTGGATTATGTCTGTTTCAAAAATCGCTACTCCTGGGGACTTAAACGATTATCGTCCTGTGGCCCTTATCGTCCTTATCGTCCTGGTATTATGAACGTTTTTGAGCGGATGGTGTTCTCGTATTTGACTACCACGGTTGGTCAGTATCTCGACCCCCTGCAATTTGCATATCGCCCACAGGTGGCGGTTGACGATACTGCTATCTATCTGTTGCAGAGGGTGCATTCTTATTTGGAGGATCAGGGAAATTATGTTAGGGTTACCTTCTTTGACTTCTCTAGCACATTCAACACAATTGTTGAGAGATAAACTGATGAGATGGGGGGTCAATTGCCAGATGGTGAAATGGAGGGCCTTTGTTAGGCCCCCGGCTGCCATAGAAACCATTGACACCCCGTGATTGCATCGCGGGATGCCAATGGGGTGAGAGAGAGAGCCCCTCCTTCCAAAACCACTTATATGCGGCGCTCAGTGGTCTCCGATCGTTGCCCTGAAGCCCAAGGCTGTTTGCAACAGCACAAGCTTCAGGGGAAAAGCTGCGGGAAAAGCTCTTCTGAAGTGCCGCCATGAAAAGGCGGCGCTTCAGATGAACTACCCTGAACGGCCCCCGTAAAAAGGCTATACGGCGGTCGTTAAGGGGTTAAGTATAATTCTACTGCATGTCACTTGCTAAAATATTCGACGATTCCGTGGTGGTTGGATGTATCAATAATAAAAATGATCTTGAGTATAGGGAGCTGGTGAAAAGGTTTTCGGTCCATGGTCTAAGGAGAACTACCTTGTATTGTACATCGGTAAAATGCAAGAGATGGTGATTAACTACAGTAAGAGGAGGCAGGAAATTGATCCAGTGACTATTGGACGGTAGGAAGTGTCACTAGTTGATAATTATAAACATTTGGGAGTGTACCTTGACAATAGACTGCATTGGGAGTTGAATTGTGACAAGCTGTATTAGAAGGTTTTGAGTCGTCTTTATTTTTTGCATCTTTCAATGTTTGTACAAAGATGTTACAGATGTTTTTTTGAATCTGTTGTGAGGAGTGCTATTCTGTTTGCCGTGGTGTGCTGGCATGGCAACGCCAGGGCAATGGATGTTAATAAGTTGAATAAATTAATCCGGAAGGCTAGAAGTGTGTTTGGCTGTTTGCTTGACCCTGTTGGCGTTGTGGCGGATAAGAGGAATCTGAAAATGTTCAACAGGATTGTTGGGAGTCCTCACCATCCACTTTATAATTTAATAAATTCACAACATAGTTTGTTTAGCAAGTGCTTCATTAGGGTTAAGTGCCTTAAGGACAGATATAGGAGGTATTTTTTGTATTAAATAAGGTTAAGAACTGAATTGATTGCTGTATATTTTTCTTTAATGTATTTTATGTATTGTTTTGATGTATTTGTTCCGTTTTTATGTTTGTGCTTTGTTGGTTTTTATGGAGCATGTTCTGACTATTATTAATTTTCCTATGGAATGAATAAAGTCTCTCTTATCTTATCTTATTTCACCGCTATGCTTTCATGTGCAGAAGAGCAGCCTGAAGAAAAGGTTGTTGCCAAACCCGAACGTTTCTGCTATTTATGAGATATACTTTCACCAGCGGTGTTGTATTAATATGAATATACACTGTTAATAAAACTCACCTGCTTGGAGTGCTGTTTCATTTCTTTATTGTGCTATAATCTACTGGATGAGAAATTGTCAGCCGCCTGGAATGTGCGGCTCTACGTTCTGGCACATAAAGGGGGTCTCCTTCTATGACGTTTACACTACTGTTCAAAAGTTTAGGGAAATTTCCTTATTTTTGAAAGAAAACCACAGTTTTTTTCAATGAAGATAACATTAAACTAATCAGAAATACACTCTATACATTGTTAATGTGCTAAATGACTATTCTAGCTGCAAACGTCTGTTTTTTAATGCAATATCTACATAGGTGTATAGAGGCCCATTTCCAACAACCATCACTCCAGTGTTCTAATGCTACATTGTGTTTGCTAACTGTGTTAGAAGGCTAATGGATGATTAGAAAACACTTGAAAACCCTTGTGCAATTATGTTAGCACCGCTGTAAACAGTTTTGCTGTTTAGAGGAGCTATAAAACTGACCTTCCTTTGAGCTAGTTGAGAATCTGGAGCATTACATTTGTGGGTTCGATTAAACTCTCAAAATGGCTAGAAAAAGAGAGCTTTCATGTGAAACTCGACAGTCTATTCTTGTTCTTAGAAATGAAGGCTATTCCATGCGAGAAATTGCCAAGAAACTGAAGCTTTCCTACAACGGTGTGTACTACTCCTTTCAGAGGACAGCACAAACAGGCTCTAACCAGAGTAGCAAGAGAAGTGGGAGGCCCCGCTGCATAACTGAGCAACAAGACAAGTACATTAGAGTTTCTAGTTTGAGAAATAGACGCCTCACAGGTCCTCGACTGGCAGCTTCATTAAATAGTTCCCGCAAAACGCCAGTGTCAACGTCTACAGTGAAGAGGCGACTCTGTGATGCTGGCCTTCAGGGCAGAGTGGCAAAGAAAAAGCCATATCTGAGACTGGCTAATAAAAGGAAAAGATTAATATGGGTAAAAGCACACATACATTGGACAGAGGAAGATTGGAAAAAAGTGTTATAGACAGACGAATCGAAGTTTGAGGTGTTTGGATCACACAGAAGAACATTTGTGAGATGCAGAACAACTGAAAAGATGCTGGAAGAGTGCCTGACGCCATCTGTCAAGCATGGTGGAGGTAATGTGATGGTCTGGGGTTGCTTTGGTGCTGGTAAAGTGGGAGATTTGTACAAGGTAAAAGGGATTTTGAATAAGGAAGGCTATCACTCCATTTTGCAACGCCATGTCATACCATGTGGACAGCGCTTGATTGGAGCCAATTTCATCCTACTACAGGACAATGAGCCAAAGCACACCTCCAAATTATGCAAGAACTATTTAGGGAAGAAGCAGGCAACTAGTATTCTATCTGTAATGGAGTGGCCAGCTCAGTCACCAGATCTTAACCCCATAGAGCTGTTGTGGGAGCAGCTTGACCGTATGGTACGCATGAAGTGCCCATCAAGCCAAACCAACTTGTGGGAGGGCCTTCTGGAAGCATGGGGTGAAATTTCTCCCGATTACCTCAGCAAATTAACAGCTAGATTGCTAAAGGTCTGCAATGCTGTAATTGCTGCAAATGGAGCATTCTTTGACGAAAGCAAAGTTTGAAGGAGAAAATTATTATTTGAAATAAAAATCATTATTTCTAACCTTGTCAATGTCTTGACTATATTTTCTAGTCATTTTGCAACTCATTTGATAAATATAAGTGTGAGTTTTCATGGAAAACACAAAATTGTCTGGGTGACCCGAAGCTTTTGAACACATAGTTGGTGGTGAGTTTTGTATGGGTTTGCTTAAGGTCATTGTATTATTCAATTCGTTATAGAATAAAGAAAATATCTGGTGCAGTGGTAATTCTTGGTGGACAGTGATTTTCCGGTAGTTGGTGGAATCTGGAGCCACTTATTCACCGCTAAGTCCACATATGGTGCTGAGGACTTTTTCTACTTTTGCATATAGATACAAATTG